>NC_073313.1:145493488-145793488 GCF_027595985.1 Sorex araneus
TCATCACTAATCATCAGGGAGATGCATATCAAAACAACTATGAGATATCACCTCACACCACAGAGAATGGCACACATCCAAAAGAACAAAAGCAACCGCTGTTGGTGAGGATATGGAGAGAAAGGGACCCTTCTACACTGCTAGTGGGAATGCCAATGGGTACAGCCCTTTTGGAAAACAATATGGTTGCTTCTCAAAAAAATTGGAATTGAGCTCCCATTTGACCCAGCAATACCACTGCTGGGAATATTTCCTGGAGAAGCAAAAAATATAGTCGAAATGACATCTGCACCTACATGTTCATCGCAGCACTGTTTACAATAGCCAGAATCGGGACAAAACTCAAGTGTCTGAGAACAGATGACTGGTTAAAGAAACTTTGGTACATCTATAAAATGGAATAATATGTAGCTGTTAGAAAAGATGATTTCGGGGCTAGAGCAATAGCACAGCGGGTAGAGCGTTTGCCTTGCATGCGGCCGACCCGGGTTCGATTCCCAGCATCCCGTATGGTCCCCTGAGCACCGCTAGGAGTGATTCCTGAGTGCAGAGCCAGGAGTAACTCCTGTGCATCACTAGGTGTGACCCAAAAAGAAAAAAAAAGAAAAGATGAAGTCATGAACTTTACATATAAGTGGATCAACATGGAAAGTGTCATGCTAAGTGAAATGAGTCAGAAAGAGATAGACATAGAAACATTGCGCTCATCTGTGTAATATAAAATCATAGAATGGGAGACTCACACCCACGAATAGTAGAAGTAAATACCAGGACGTTGGCTCCATGGCCTGGAGGCTGGCATCACATGCTGGGGGAAAGGGCAGCTCAGATAGATCACCAAGTAAAAGGTGGTTGGAGAACCCGCTGGAGAAGGGAGAAGTGTGCGGAAAGTAGTCTATAGATTGAACAGGATTGCCATTCAATACCTTTTTTGAAAACCATAACACCGAAAAGGAGAGGGAGAAGAAAAGGGAATGCCCTGCCACAGAGGCGGGCTGGGGTGGGTGGGATGGGATTGGGGGGTGGGAGGGATACTAGGTTCATTGGTGGTGGAGAATGGTCACTGAATGAGGGATGGGATCCTGAACATTGTATGATGTAAACACTAGCACAGAAGAATGTAAATCTGTTACTGTACCCTGACGGTGATTCACTAATTAAAATATATGTATAGTAATAAAAAGTTAAAAATAAAAAATATAATAAAAAATACCCAATTAATGTAGACAAGGATTTGAATAAACATTGGTCCACTTTGTATGCATTGAAAAGGTTTTACATGCATAGCATTTTTCTAACTTGTTCTATGTACTAGACAGGACTAAAATTTTGTGACAGCCCTTTGATAGTTGGAATTTTTAGTTGTCTGTATATATATATATATATATATATATATATATACATACATTTATAAACTTTGGATAGTATTTGTTTATAAGGTTGTAAATAATTATATGATTTTACATATATTGTATGATTTTACATATATTATGGATACAATGTAACTAAATGTATGATGTAACTAAAATTTGCCTGGTAACCTTCTACCACAATCCTTTGAATATATCTCACCTTCTCCTATATATTTCCACCTTTGGTAACTTTGTTTTATGCTCAAAGTCTTCTTGTTTATTTCATTGTGATTTTTTCATAATTTGATTTATTTGCTTATATGTTATTTAGACTATGTTTATAAATCCTGCACATATACACACACACCAGATCATTATATATATTCCACTCTGCTTTGTTTGATATAGGAATGGCCACCCCAGGTGTTTAGTTTATGTTTTGGTCAGAAACAGCATTTCATAGGGCCTACTCATACCTCTTTGCTCAGCGTTCACTCCTGGAGGGTCTCAGAGAATCTTGTAAGGTACCAGGAAATGAACCCTAGCTGGTTACCTGCAAGACAAGCACTCTACCTACTATACTATTTCTTTCCCCATGTCCTATGTTTTTCAGGATACTATTTACCTCTGTGATTGCTTTTCAGCCTGTATGTATCATTGGAGATCAAGTGGGTCTTCTTTTGAGAGCAGAACATTGGGTTTTATTCCTCCCGTGACCTCGGTCTACTCTGTCCCTTTTGGTTGGTGAGTTCTGGCTGTGATGTATGGTGGAATTATCAACATAAAATGTATTGTCATATTTCTAAATGGATTCTGGTTTCTTTTATAGTTTTCCTCATTCCCTTTGTCATTTTCACATTGTATCCTCTATTTTGATGGTTTTTGACCATTGTTAACAGTGCTCAGGGAGTACTGCTGACTCAGTGCATGAGAGTCAATCCCAGCAGTACTTTATATCAAATCCAGGCCTCTAGCAAGTACAACCTGCACTCAGCCCCTATTTGGTCTCCCTCTGTTTCTTTGGCCTTTCTTTTATTTGTGGGAAGGATCCTCCCAAGCAGTGCTCAGGAAGTCCAGAGGCCCTGCTTGTGATTCTCAGCCAACTTGGCTAGAGATTCAGCTCGGGGATCTGAAAATGCTATACTGCCCATACTAACTGTGCTGCATATACCCAGACAACCCTGGTGGTATTGGGGGATTCAGCTGTGCTTGGAGGCCTCTAGCTTTTGGTGATGCTTGAGGGACCAAGTGGTGCCAGGAATAGAACCAGGACAGGTCATAGGCTAGGTAGGTGCCTTAATTGTTGGACACAGTATATTAGGGGTTGAATTTTATTAGAGGTTAAATTTCTCCTGCTGTGCAAAAGCTTTTAAATTTGATGTAATTCCATTTGTTTATCAAATGTTACTTGTTTTTAGAATTCTTGTAATTTACCATTTAAATTTCTTTTATGCAAGAACTAGTTTTTATGGAAGAGTCAGCTTAGTGGCTGGCTATGCACGTCTTTTATTTTTTAAACTTTTAAAAATATCATATTAGGACTGAAAAATTCTTTTTTACCCCTGTAAATCTGAGTGATAATCGATCTGGATAAAGTATTCTTGGTTTTAGTTTTTCTCATTTAGCACTTTCAAGACATCATGCCACTCCCTAATGTCTCAAAGTGATTCAGTTGAGAAATATGTTGTCTTATGAAGATTCCTTTGTATGCAACTTTATATACATTTCTTCTTCTTCTTTTAATATTTTGTCTATATTTTGGGGGCTGGAGCACAGCGGGTAGGGCGTTTGCCTTGCACGCGACCGACCCGGTTTGATTCCCAGCATCCCATATGGTCCCGTGAGAACCTCTGGGAGTAATTCCTGAGTGCATGAGCCAGGAGTCACCCCTGAGCATCTCCGGGTGTGACCAAAAAGAAAAAAATATATTGTCTGTATTTTGGACTCTTGCCATTTTAATTGTGTGTTTTAGATTGTGTCTATTTATTTTATTTTGAGCCATTTGTACATCCTAGTCTCCTTTTTTGTTTTGGAGAACTTCACAGCTTTTATATTTTTCAAATACGTATTTTTCCCCTTTCTCTCTACTCAAGGGAATCCCTCCAGAATGAGAAGATGCAAATATTGTTCTTTCTCATGCTGATATAACAGCATAAATCTTTTATACTATTCTTATTTTAAAAATTATTTTATTATACTTTCTGTTGTTTATGTCCCACATTTTGTAGTGCTGAGGGATTACTCCTGGCTCTGTGCTCAGGGACCAAACCTGGAAGGCTTATATGATTCTACGGGGTGCTAGAGATTAAACAAGGGTCGATCAAATGGAAGGCAAATGCCCTACCCATTGTATTCTCTGGGCCCCTTTTCTGTTCTTTTATGATGATTTCTTCTATGTTATCCTCTATTATGTAATCACCAAGAGGCTAGGATTCCCCAAGGCTCTCTCTTGCTCCCTGCATTTGGTGGTCTCACTCCGCTTACCCACCTGGGATGGCCGTGAGGGCCAAGCTGGCTGGTGAAAAGTTGTCATTTATTCCATTCTCCCCATGCACCTCTTCCAATCTCACTAAGTCCCTCATTCCCATCTCCTCCTGTACCCCTAGCTCATTGACTAGTCTCCTTGGTCTCTCTGTTGTCTCTTACCAACCTCCCAGCTTTGGAGGAAGTACAATCAACATATCAAAGCCCTTCCTGGTCCACCTGCAGCCAGAGGATCAGGTGCAAGGGCAAAATGCCACTTAGGGTTTTTTCTCCTTTTCTTAGTTTAATAACTTAATTAACATCTTAATTAACATTGTAATTCTAATTCTTAATATTAGTTATTTTGTATGGACCCAGTAAGAGATACATGAAGCTTGTAGGGTGACTCTGCTGGGGGCATCTCACAATAGATCTCAGACTACAGTGCTCAGGCCAGATTAATTTTTCCTAACCCTAGCAGGGTCTTAATGTAAATGTTACTTTTTGGATAATGACAGAATTTGTTCATGACCATGCTCTTAACTTATATTTAAGTATTATGGTGCTTTGGCCTGAACCATTTCGATGACAGGGTAGCTCACAGCTTGCCCTGGTTCCATCCACTCCTTCATTGGGACCCTCCTTTTGGGGTGGTAGGAAATAAGGGCAACTGAAGCTTAAATTGAGAGAACAGATGCCCTGGAGTGAATATTATTCTGAGTCAACTAACTCCCAAATTATTAAAGCATAGCATTAACTATCTTGTTGTGTCTATACTAAAAGGACATTGCTCTGAATTAACTATGCAAAGGACTTAAGGAGAAGAAAAAAACAATATTTACAAGTTAACAGAGTCTGATTAGAAGATAAAGGTGATTGACTGGTTGGGGAAGCAGAGCACAGTGAAAGAGGTTACAAATAAACACGGGGGAATGGGGGCACTGTGATGGGAGTAAGCCAAGAAACCTAAGCTTTCTGTGGCAAGGCAGAAAGGACAAACCAATGTTATCCTACGCTCTATGTCACTGATTTGATCTTTGTCTTGGGATATTTCCTTGTTGAGATCATTTTGCATTTTTTAGTTAGGTATTCATTAGCTCCATCATTTCTATTTGGAGTTATCTTTCACTTCTTCTATTCTTGTCAGTTTTCTTGTGTCGTCATGTTTTCTATGGGCATCTCTAAGATGTGTTTGAAGTCTTCCTCAGGGAGTTTAGAAACTTCTGATGTGTTTGAGCTTCTTGAGAAGTTTTTTTTTTTCCCTCTTCATCCATCAGGGTAGGGGAAATTTTCCACTTTCATTTTGTGTGATGTTATATGAGGATTTGTGTAAGAGTTCCTTTAGACCAGGTCTTTACAAGAAGTGTGGATTCTTGGACACTAATTATAGTATACATGACCCTGAACTTCTGTGGAACTTTTCTGTCACCAGTGCTCTACACTAGCTACAACTAAGAGAGTGTGAGCATACTGACCAGTGTTTTCAGATGTGGTTCAGCAGCAGCTCTGGTATTGAAGTGAAGCAAGTTCGAGCAGCATCTGTGTGGTTGCTGGCATGAATGTCCAAATGTACAGTAGCACTGAGCTTACCTGAATGTCTATCTGGGGTTATGTGAGCACATAGCAGTAAGTGTGGTCCCAAAGTCAAGCACACCTGTGCAGTATCCTATGGATTGAGGTCATGTTTGGCAATGTTGCGGCACCAAGTTTGAGCAGTCCTAGGACATAGCAGAAGTTCAAGATCATAGTTTCCCAGGGTTAGTTGTGTGCCAAATTTGAGCAGACATGGGTAGTGACTAGTTGTTTGAATTTGTAAGTGTTGAGGTCACCCCTTCAGCATGCCTTGACAAACATGTGTATTGACATGTTGTTAAAATATAGGTGTCCCTTGTTTCCTGTTCATCAAGTTTGAGCTGACCAAATGGAACCAAGGTTTCAGTCACAAGTACCCAGAGGTATGACAAGTTTGAATTTACCTTGCAAGGACAGAAATCTGAGTTTCCAGATTACATGTGTCAAAGGACACCTGTGTAACAAGTTCAGGATAGGCCTTACAGGATAAGCAACCAGGAGTTTAAAGATTCAGACGTCTTGCAGCTAGTCTGTGGAGATTACAGAATCATGTGCATTAGCTCTGAAACCCCTGCTGAAATGGGTTTAAGAGGAGGCTGCATCACCAGTCATAGATCATGCTTTCTAAGACTAGCAGTGGCCACCTCAGGACTCCCTGCTAACTGCCTATGCTTTAAGAGGTCTGTAGATAACCCTTATCTTTAGGAGCTTGCCAGATGTATGCTGAGAAACGCAGGGTCTCTGTCTAGTAAGTGTAACCAATCTTAAGAGTTTCTTAGTCCTGAACTAGTACATCTGTTTGTTATGTGTGGATGATACTCAGAAAGCTTCTGAGTGTTTCTTGGGGAATCCATGTATGAAATTAGGACGGCTCCCAGTTATTTTTATATTATTGTTTATTTAACAATTGAAATAGGGTATTTCTAGGCCCCAGTATTCTGTGTTTGAAGTTCAAGTGTCTATACTTCCTATGAATGTTGCTCCGTGTCCTGTTCCGTGCTAATCTTGTCCCACAGTATTCAGTCTTGATGATCTGATGGTCTTTTGTTGGTATTTTGTGGTCTGCCTCTTTTTGTTGATGCTCTCTGCCCTTTATCTTACTTGCCTTTTCATTGTTCTCTGTCCTTACATGTGTGTGAGATCTGCTGCTTTTTCTGCCATCCATCTAGAACAAAGATGTGGGATCATGCCCTTATTTGCATCCCTTTTTTGCATCCTGAGATATTCCAAGCACCTTAACGATTTTATTCCAAGAATGTCAGATTTAAAATGAACAATTGGATTAACAAGATAAGTGTTTTTCAACCTTTTAACACCTGTGAACTGGAACCTGTCTGCATACATGTCCATGGGTGTACATAACTACTGCAGTAGACCATGTTTTTCAACCTGTTTACATCTGTGCACCAGCACTGGACCATAGACCTACAGTTGAAGACTAGGTTATCTGGTGCTCTTTTTCCTTCCCTCCACTACCACTATAAGATTAGTAAGTAGAGTGAGATCCAATATGGTCTCCACCAGAGATCATATATGCAAAGTTGTTATGTTTTTAGTGACTCTGACCCCATTTTGTACTCTATGGTTTTTAGCCTCCTATTCCAGTCTCATAAGTATAGATATGAAGGATATGGATAGTAGGTGTACATCCTACTACTCAGGTATAAAATATGGATTTTAACAACATTTTATATTTATAAGTCTTTTCTGATTGTAATTTGTTGCTCTACCATGGTGTTTTTTTTTTTTTTCCGAAGGCAAATCTGAATTCAATCTATCTGGATTTTCTACCAACTGCCCCTTACTGTGAAAGCTTTATTAATCAGGGTTTCAGGTAAATTTCTCTGTACATCAGCCCTATTTCTTTTGTAAGTTTTGCCAGTATATCTTTTTTGTTGTTTTTGGACCTAACCCCCCTGGGATTCTCAACCAGTAACTCCTGGCTCTGTGCTTGGAAATTACTCCCGGTGGTGTTCAGGGGACTGTATCTGATACCAAACATCGAATCTAGTTTGACCACATACAAAGAAAGTGCTCCACCTGCTTTACTGTATCTCAGCCTCTGCCTTCCTTTAAAAAATCATTTAGACCCTGATTTACAAAGCTTTTGTTAATAGAATTTTAAGCTCTAGTGTTCCTCCTTTTGACTATAATTAATACCAGCATTCTCAGGTAGTTCATTGCATCAAGTTCCATTTGTGTTGTATTGCTCACTTTACATATCACAAGCCTAAGTACTATTTCATAAGATGCTTACCCCTTTCCTGTCATGCAGTTGTAGAAAGAGTGCTAAGTTTTGAGTATCAAAAATTATGCTTAATCCTGGCTTTGTGGCCTAGCATATTTTTTCCCTTTTGTGATTATTGTATGATTTACCATATATAAATAAGGAAAATAAAACCCTTCAATGTAACATAATAAAATTATATTCTTGGGGCTGGAGCCATATCATAGTGGGATAGGGTGTTTGCCTTGCACGTGGCTGACCCAGGTTTGATTCCCAGCATTTCATATGGTCCTTTGACCACTGCCGGGAGTAACCTCTGTGCATCGCCAGGTGTGACCCAAAGGCAAAAAAAAAATGATATTCTCATTCACATAAGTAAGTTTTCAACAATGGAATCTAAAATCAATTTCATTAAATTTTATTTTATATTTGGATCTTATTATGGTAATAATCATGGCTTAACTATCATTTAAACTTTTTTAATTATTTTTTATTGAATCACCATGTGGAAAGTTACAAAGCTTTCAGGTTTAAGTCTCAGTTATACAATGCTTGAACACCCATCCTTTCACCAGTGTAAATATTCCAGCACCAAGAATCACAGTATGCCTCCCCCTGACCCCCCACTTCCCCAGCCCCCCACCCCACCTGTGTAACTGATGAATTTCACTTTACTTTCACTTTACTTTGATTACATTCAATATTTCAACAAAAAACTCACTATTATTGTTTGGAGTTTCTCCCCCCAAACACGGACCTGCTGAAAAATAAGCATATGACAATTTGATTTCCATTGCAGAGAATGAAGAGATATGAGGTCGATTGGCCACACTAGTGGCCACACGGTTTTGGATTTCAGTATTTTAGTATTCTAGTAACTAAGTCCAGAGAAATTTCTGCCAGAAATTGCATCATGGCAAGCTCGTACCTCTCTGCTACTTTATATTCCACATATGAGTGCAATCTTTCCATGTCTGTCTCTCTCTTTCTGACTCATTTCACTCAACATGATACTTTCCATGTTGATCCACGTATATGCAAATTTCATAACTTCATCTTTTCTGACAGCTGCATAGTATTCCATTGTGTAGATGTACCGAGTTTCTTTAACCAGTCATCTGTTCTCGGGCACTCCATTTTTTTCCAGATTGTGGTTATTGTAAACAGTGCTGCAATGAACATAGAAATGCAGATGTCATTTATACTATACCTTTTTGACTCTCCGGGATATATTCACAGGAGTGGTATTGCTGGGTCAAATGGAGGCTCAATTTCTAATTTTTTAATTTATTTTTTAATAAGTGAGTTACCATAAGGGTACAGTTACAAATTTATTCATCTTCGTCCTTGTGTTTCCCTCATACAATGTTCGAGAACCCATCCCTCCACCAGTGTACATTCTCCACCACCAATGAACCCAGTATCCCTCCCACCCTCCACTCCCGTCCCCCCCACCCCACCCTGCCTCTTTGGCAGGGCATTCCATTTTGTTCTCTCTCCTTTGGGGTGTTGTGGTTTGCGATAGGGGTATTGAGCAACCATCGTGTTCAGTCTCTAGTCTACTTTCAGTACGCTTCTCTCTTCTCACGCAGGGTCCCCAAGCACATTTTACTTGGTGTTCCCTACTCTATCCGGGCTACCTTTCCCCCAGCATGTGAGCTCAACTTCCAAGCCATGGAGCCAATCCCCTGGTATTATATACTGCAGATCAAAAGAACTATGAGATACCACCTCATACCACAGAGAATGGCACACATCCAAAAGAACAAAAGCAACTGATGTTGGAGAGGATGTGGGGAGAAAGGGACCCTTCTACACTGCTGGTGGAAATGCCGACTGGTTCAGCCCTTTTGGAAACAATATGGACGCTTCTCAAAAAATTAGTAATTGAGCTTCCATTTGATCCAGCAATACCACTTCTGGGAATATATCCCGGAGAAACAAAAAGGTATAGTTGAAATGACATCTGCGCTTATATGTTCATTGAAGCACTGTTTACAGTAGCCAGAATCTGGAAAAAATCCCGAGTGCCCGAGAACAGATGACTGGTTAAAGAAACTTTGGTACATCTATACAATGGAATACTATGCAGCTGTAAGAAAAGATGAATTCATGAACTTTGCATATAAGTGGATCAATATGGAAAGTATCATGCTAAGTGAAATGAGTCAGAAAGAGAGGGACAAGCATAGAAAGATTGCACTCATCTGTGGAATATAAAATAACAGAGTAGGAGACTAACACTCAATTTCTAATTTTTTTGAGAATCGTCCATATTGTTTTCCAAAAGGACTGAACCAGTGAGCATTCCCACCAGCAGTGTAGAAGGGTCCCTTTCTCCCCACATCCACGCCAACACCAATTGCTTTTGTTTTTTGGGATGTGGGCCAGTCTCTGTGGTGTGAGATGATATCTCATTGTTGTTTTGATCTGCATTTCCCTGATGATTAGTGATGTTGAACATTTTCTCATGTGCCTCTCAGCCATTTGGATTTCTACTTTGGGTAATTTTCTGTTCATTTCTTTGCCCCATTTTCTGATGAGGTTGGATTTTTTCTTCTTATAGAGTTCAGCCTATGCCTTATATACCCTTGATATCAACCACTTATCAGACAGGTATTGGATGAATATCCTTTCCCATTCTGTAGATTGTCTTCGTTTTCTGGTCACGGTATCTTTTGCGGTGCAGAAGCTTCTTAGTTTAATATAGTCCCATTTGTTTATCTCTGTTTCCATTTGGTTGATCCGTTGCGTGTCATCTTTGAAGATACCTTTAGCTTCAATATCGTGGAGGGTTTTTCCGACTTTGTCTTCACTGTACCTTATGGATTGTGGTCTGATGTTGAGATCTTTAATCCATTTTGATCTGAATTTTGGGCATGGTGTCAGGTCGAGGTCTAACCCTATTCTTTTGCATATGGTTGTCCAATTGTGCCAGCACCATTTGTTAGAGAGGCTTTCCTTGCTCCACTTCACATTACTTGCTCCCTTATCAAAGATTAGATGATCATACTTTTGGCGTTGTGTGTAGGGATATTCCACCCTGTTCCATTGGTTTGCGGCTCTACCTTGTTCCAGTACCATGCTGTTTTAATTGTTACCACTTTGTAGTAAAGTTTAAGGTTGGGGAAGGTTGTGCTTCCCATCATCTTTTTTCCATGAATTCTTTTAGCTATCCTTGGGCGTTTGTTGTTCCAGATGAATTTCAGGATTGCTTGATCCATTTCTTTGAAGAATGTCATGGGTATCTTTATAGGGATCGCGTTAAATCTGTATAGTGCTTTGGGGAGTATTGCCATTTTGACAATGTTGATTCTCCCTATCAATGAGCAGGGTATATGTTTCGATTTCCTCATGTCCTGTTTTAGTTCATGGAGTAGCGTTTTATAGTTTTCTTTGTAGAGGTCCTTTACTTCCTTAGTTAAGCTGATTCAGAGGTACTTGATTTTCTGGGGCACAATTTTGAATGAGATTGCTTTTTTCATGTACCTTTTCTCTGTCTCATTGTTTGCATATCGGAAGGCCATGGATTTTGGGCTATTGATTTTGTAGCCTGCAACTTTACTGTACAAGCCTTTTGTTTCTAAGAGTTTCTTAGTAGATGTTGTAGGCTTTTCTAGATATAGTATCATATCGTCTGCAAATAGTGAGAGTTTGATTTCTTCCTTTTCTATCTGGATGTTCTTAATATCTTTTTCTTACCTAACGGCTATTGCAAGTACTTCCAGTACTATGTTGAGTATAAGTGGTGGGAGTATGCCCCTATACTTTATATAAACACTGTGGTTTACAAACATGTTCTTGATGATTTGTAACAGGCATTCAATATTTCTACAGCAAACCAACCACTACTATCACTTCCCTTCACCATCATCTCCAGTTTTCCCAACCACCTCTCAAGCCTGCCTCCATAGCAAGACTACAATAATTTATTTTATGTTACTTGTTATTAAAAATTTGCTAAGAATTTTGAAGACTATTTTCTTATATCAAAATCTGTATGACATTTTTAATTTCACCATGAAGACTTTAATGAGGGGTTACTAAGATGTTATTCTTAGTTAATCTCTCTGTGTTACTGCTTTGTTTGTTGTGATTGGTTATCTTCTATGTTATATCATATCCAATCAGGTGTGATACTACTTGATTATCAATGTTGTAGAGTTTGGAGATGTTGTGCATGTGTGAATATGGTGGCACAGTCCCAAATGTCAGAATTTTTAATTAGGTGGTAGATTTCAAATTAAACTTTTAACTGGGCAGCATTTTTGGGTGTGCACAGGACTGCCAAGGCTTCCAGAAGTATAGGGAGGTTGGGTGAGGTGTACAGTTCTGACTCTGAGAAAACCTGGTGATTTCAGTCACAAAGACTTGCATTCCTGAATTTGCAGCCGGGTAGTTTCTAGTTGAGGCTTGCTTCTAAGATAATGGAGTCCCACCTGAGGTATGACTGTGATTTTGGAGTGTGGGAGTGAGCAAATACTGGTGCTTTGTTTGGGTGGGCCCTAGACTTCCCTATCCCCCTCTGAATGCCCCGGATTTCTCAGCCATGAGTAGGTGTCTGAAAATTTTGGGATAGCTAGTTGATTCCTTTTAAGGTTGATTTATGAGTCTCTGGAGCATTGCCCATAGATGACCTTGCATGGCACTGGAGTTCATTTGTTGGTCACATATTTTCTTTACTTTGGCAAAATTTCTTTGCTATTTTGTACCAGTTTCCTCATCATGAAAATGACAATAACAGTATTATAGTTCACAAAAATGTATAAAGCATTATTATTGTATAATTATATATAGCAATTGTATATTACTATGTATATCTCATATATATATATATATATAGTACTGTCCTTAAAAAGCTATAAATTAAGTGGGGAAATTAGATTTGAATACCAGAAATTTTAGAACAACTGTATATTTATTTAAGCACTGTTTTGGAAAGTTGTTAATAATGCAATTATTACAGGCATTTAATGCTCTAACACCAATCCTACCACTAGTGTGACCTTCCCTTCACCATTGTCCCAAGTTTTCCACCCACCTCCCAAGCCTGCCCCCTTGAAAGGCACATAATAATTTATTTTATATTGCTTGTTATAGCAAAATGGTCAGGTGGATCCATCAACAATACTTTAGTGAAAGAAAATTTACGTATCTTACAATGGTGCTATTAAAGTCATAGTCTGAGGATTTACTGAGCTGTTTATTGCAACTCGAGACTTTTGTTAATATTTTAGCTTATTGAAATTAGTTGGACTGGAATGGTTGCACAGTGGGTAGGGCATTTGCCTTGAATGCAGCTGACCTGGGTTCGATTCCTTCGTCCCTCTCTGAGAGCCTAGCAAGCTACCAAGAGTATCCCACCTGCACAGCAGAGCCTGGCAAGTTACCTGGGCGTATCTGATCTGCTTAAAAATAGCAACAGCAAGTCTCACAATGGAGACGTTCTGATGTCCGCTTAAGCAAATTGATGAACAACAGGGCTACAGTGCTACAATGAAATTAGTTGGCTTCTATGTTACTTTTCCTTCTAATTTATTGTGCTCCTACTTGGCTGTCAGTATTATGGAATCTAGAGATGCCGCCTGGCCATGTTTGTGGCTGCGTGCCCCAAGATCTGTAGAACTAGGATGATTCTTTCCCCGCCCTCCTTCTGAGAAGGCCTCAGAGATTTTATTCAGAAAAGCAGTGTACCTCGGTATACCTGTGACTTTCCATAGCTTGGTGTCTCTCTTGAAATTATTTATGAAGCAGTCAAGCATGGCTGTTTACATGGTGGAGGGTGTGGGGTGTGGCTGCTTGGGCTTTGGTAGGATGGAGACTCACCCTGCCCTTCTCTTGATGGAGCCACAGAGTTTTCAGCTCAAAGACCAGTGTACCTATCAGTTTCAATGGCTTGACTTTGTATCTCTTATATTAGTCATGAAGCTATAAAGCTGATTCATTTACATGGCAGCAGATGTGGGATAATACCATGTGCTATAATATGTGGAATATATGTAGAAGGCAATGTATTCGAATTGGGAAAGATTTTGAGGGATGAAAGATGAACTGTAGTTTTTAACCATAGTTTTTCGAGTATACAAATGTGTTGTTTATAGTCCATAGAACAAAAGTTTAGCTTGAAAAGAATAGTCAATTTCTGTTCAGTAAATAGTACATGTAATGTTATAGTCATGAAAGAACATAATAAATCTGTGAAGTGGGCACATATTGCACTGATAGAACAGAAGACAAATGGATGGTTGCAAATGAACCAGGAGTGGTGGGTAGTGCATATGATGTTGAGCTTTGATATAACCCTAAACCTGAGGGACTAGTGTTTAAAGAGTTAAGTTTGTTAATGATATTATTAACCAATTTATATCAAAAGATTATATATTTACATGTTGGGAATAAATATTCAAGAACTTTGTTCGAACTGATATTTTACATGAGCACAAAATGGGCAGGTTGCTGAAAGTATCAATTAGAAAGATGCATTAGATGATCAATCACAAGTGCCACATTAATAGCATAATTCTATATACAGGAGAATCACTTGATCAATGTTTCTGAATTTGAGATAGCAATAAGCGTAGTTTTTTCTCATTTAATCGATTATAAAGTTAGTAATCGAAGAGGTTTTGTCCTGCTCACCTGTTTTGTAGATTATGAATAATATAATTGAGACAAGACCTCAGATATAGTTTGCTTCATGTATTATTATTTGCACTATACTGACTTGGGAGGCTTTAGGTAAATAGTGTTGCCTCTCTGAACTGAATCTCCCTTTAATGTTATTATATACCTCATTGTAGATAATGGAATATTGTTTTATCCCTATAAATATAATATTGATAATATTGAATGAAATTGAACAATATGGTATTGAAATATTTTAACCTGTGAACATAGTCTTGTTATGTGTTCATGCAATTAAGGTGATCTGGGGGAGGAGAGTGAATATAGCAGTCAGGGCTCTTGCCTTGCATGTGGCTATCCCTGATCTATATCTGTCAACACATGTGGTCCCCTGAATCCTGCCAGGAGTAACCTCTGAGCAAAGCGCCAGGAATAATCCCTGAATAAGCCTCCCCCAAAAGATTAAGATGATCTAAACTGTCCTCTACATACATAATATCAAATTTCACACTGACCGGTGAAAATTTGCTCATTTTGCCTATTTCCATACTATGTTTGAAGGGATTAGTTTTGTGGTTCTTATTCTCAAAAATCTGGTGGTTCCGGCTCATCCTGAGCCCCCCATGCTAGAGAATGAATCCACTGAAAAGCCCAGATATGTGGGACCAGTGACTGAGAACTCCAGGCCTCAAGATGCCGGGAATGAGCCACCCCTTCCCATCTTCCCATGCTTCCAGTGTCCTGGTTGTCAGGCCCACAAACTGCTTCTGGTGCCATTTAAGCACATTAATGGCCATGATCCAAAGACTCACAAGTGAATCTCGGAGCAGAGCAGCTCACTGCAGAGATACCTCCGTACCCCAATTATTGAAGCACTGTGAGATAGACCCTTCAAGACATTGCATACTATCCATAACAAGCAATATAAAATAATAATGGTGGAAAGGTGATGGGAATGGTGTTGAAATGTTGAATGTAATCACTTATTGTGAAAAACTTTATGAAAATAAAATTAAATAATTTTAAAAAAGAATCTGATACTTGGGAAAAGAAATGTTCCATTTTATTCTTAAATACTTTACTCATACTGTATATTTCTTATATCATTTATTTATTTTATCCTTATTGTCAAGAATATTATGGTTGGGGAAAGAAAAATCTTCCATTTTTCATTTAATTACTTCAACAAAAAAGTGTTGCAAAAGCCATTCAACTCCAATACAACCTTATTACCTAGATTGCTTTGCTACCTAGAGATTATGAAAATTTTAATCTATATGCAAAATAAAGTAATTAAATTCTTTTTAACCCCTTGGGAAATACATTTCTCCAGCATTTAAATTAAAACTCAGTGAACTTCCTATTTAATCTAGCATACTTGGAAATCACCACTTTTTCCCAGTCTCAACTATTGATTCTTGAACACATTAGTCATCTTACCAACACTACTGTTTCGAGATAAAATTCTTTTCTTTTTATCTCCCATGACCCTGGAGATAAATTTTTCTCGACTACACATTGCATCTGATTCCCTGACAGAGGATGCTTCTGTGAATCTGTTTTAAAATCATTGTCAATCCTTTTTTATGTCAGGGACCCTTGGATTTAACTCTGAAGTACTGTGTGAGAAGGAAGACCGAGTCTATTGACAAGAGGTTCTGTTTTGATATAGAAACTAATGAGAGGTAAGCTGCACTGAGGTGAATTGGAAGTCCCACAGCCCCCATTCCTACTCCACACTTTCTCAGGAGCTGATACAGGGTATTATTTTATATTTTCCTCTGTCACCTCTTACTGTTGAAAACAAGCTAATTTTTTTCATGTTATCATTGTCTTAGTTATTCTGACAGCATTACAAAGGGATTCGTTTCATACCTAGCCCAGATTTTGATTTCTGCCAACAGTCCACTTTGCCTTGCCTACACTCAGCAGAAAAAGTTACTCCTAGTGTTGGATTTTTAATTTTCTAACAGATATGCAAAAGATCCACAGTTGGTAATACTGTAGCACTGCTGTCCTGTTCATCGACTTGCTCAAGCGGGCACCAGTAATGTCTCCATTCTGAGACTTGTTGCTGGTTTTGGCATATTGAATATGCCACGGGTAGCTTGCCAGGCTCTGCTGCGCTGGCGGGATACTCTCAGTAGCTTGCCAGGCTACTGAGAGGGACAGAGGAATCGAACTCGAATCGGTCGGGTACAAGGCAAACACCCTACCTGCTATGCTACTGCTCCAGACCACAGTTGTTGAATCTGCAAAAAGAATAAAATAACAAAACTCATTTTTTAAAAAAGTTTACCTAATGTAAAACACAAGAATAATTGCATTGGTAAATATTTTGATGGAGAGGTAGATGGAGTGGATCATGTTAGGTGAAATTTTCCCCCAACTTGATCCTATATCATGCAAGCATTTTTGATTGTACAGAGATTTATCTAAAATAGAATTAATTTGTTATCATTTTTTATGATTTAAAAGAAGAACTCACTTCTTGATTGCATTTGTTTCTCTATACTATTCTTTTCTTATTTACTGAACCTGGGTAACTTTTCACAGAGGAATGTGTGTGTGTGTGTGTATATATATATATGTATATATATAATTTTTGGTTTTTGGGTCACACCTAGTTATGCACAGGGATTACTCCTGGCTTATGCACTCAGGGATTACTCCTGGAGGTGTTCGGGGGAGCATATGGGATGCTGGGAATTGAACCTGGCTTAGCCACGTGCAAGGGAAACACCCTACCCACAGTGTTACCGCTCTAGCCCCTACACTGAGGAATTTAATCTTTAAATTTTTAAGGTGCTGGAGCCATAGTACATCTGGTATGGTGCTTACCTTGAATGCAGCCTATATAGGTTCAATCCCTGACACCCCATAGTGGTCTGCTGAGCACAGAAGTTATGTGAAGTGCAGAGCTAAGAGTTAACCCTACCATTGGCTGTGGCCACCCAAAAATAATAATAGCATTTAAAGTTTTTTTAAAGAAATCATGCTATATTTTTGGATGCTAATTCCAAGTTTAATAAATAAATATGTTTTCAATTTTTTTGTTATGAAGAATCTTTATTTAGAAGATGGAGCCACTAGCTACCATGATAACAAATTTTGTCTATTATTTCTATGTATGGAGAGGTAGTTGAAATGGAGGATGATGCTAGTGCATAAAATAATCATCAGTTGTTTGGAAAGGTAAATTAAGGTTGAATTACAATACCATAAAAACAGAACTATTTTATTAATTAGATTAATACAAGAAAATTCATAGTTTTTTTTTTGCTTTCTGATATACAAACCTTTTATTTGAAAACTTAAGGGTAGCATGGGAGCATTGAGAGAATGTTTCTTTTTTTAAATTGTAGTACAAGCAAAATTTATTCTCCATTAAAATGGTTGATCCTCAACTTCAAGTTAGGTTGTAGAGTTCTAAAAAGACATGTTTTTTTTGTTTTTTTTTTGTTGGCTTAAACTGACAGGATATCTCTAGGTCAAAATTGGGTCTTACCATGTTTGCCCTACAGAAGAGGTTATTTATATTGGCTAAAGAAAGACTGCGAAATCTTTCTTTGAAAAAAAAATGTAATTTGGGCTCTATACTTTGTGTTGTCTACAATAAACTCATAGTGTCTCAATTTTCCCTTTGTAAACTATAGATTACTTTTGTACCAGATATAAACTTTCTAAATTGAGTAGCACTGTAGCACTGTAGTCCTATTGTTCATTGATTTGCTTGAGCGGGCACCAGTAATGTCTCCATTGTGAGACTTGACTTTTTACTGTTTTTGGCATATTGAATACGCCATGGATAGCTTGCTAGTCTCTGCCATGAGGGCGAGATACTCTCAGTAGCTTGCCAGGCTCTCTGAGAGGGACGGAGGAATCGAACCCGGATAGGCCACATGCAAGGCAAACACCCTACCCTCTGTGCTATCACTCCAGCCCTAATAGAGTAAATTAATTAATATATATGAGATACTTACAACCTATGGGATAGAGAGAGAATTCAGTGGGTGCTTGTCTTGTACACAGCTGCCCTAGGCTTAATCTTTGGATTAAATGGTCCATTAAATGGTCCCTAAATTGTCCATCAAGCCCTGAGCATGGCCAGGTGTGGCTCCAAATCAAAAATAAACAATAACCTGTCATTTAGTACTCATGAAATAGATAGTTTGTGATTATAAGGCATAATTTGTTAAAATCAGACAAAAAATCTATTCTTCATTGCTGGAAACATTTTTTGGTTATTCATGTAGTAGAAGTAGCAAAGCCATTTTGCTGCTAGACTAATATCCCCCTGATGAATGTTCTCATTCCCAAGCGCATATCTAATCTTTGACTCTCAATAAAGAGGGCTAGAAAGACTCTCAGTTTGGTTTAAGTACAGTTGCACCAATATTTAGATTTCATTTTATCTTAATAAAATAGATTTGGAATAATTGGAATAGTACTCTCCCTACTTACTGTGTATGTCCCAGGAAGAGAGGGACTAGAATAAAGACCCAGTTCTCTCAGGTGAGTTTTCTGCATTAATCTTTTAATTTCTTCTTCAGGCCAGGAACCATAACTTTACAGGCCCTTTCAGAAGCTAACAGAAGGCTTTGGATGGAGGCCATGGATGGGAAAGAACCTGTAAGTTACCTCAGACACTAGGTTAGCTTCACTAATTAAGTACCCTCTAGTGATACCAGTGCATGTGGGATAATTCAATGCTAATTGAAAATTATGACTCAAAATTTTAGAGCTAAACATAATTGTTTTTCATTTGCTATCCCTTATTTTACAAGCAAGGGACTTGAGTTCCAGAAAGGCACATCTCTCTTGCCCTCATGATCATGCTCAAAGAAGGCAGCAAAGCCAGGCTTATAATACAGGGTTTTTAGCTTGTTACATTTTTAGACTAAACAGCTTTGCCCATAGGCTATATTTAAGAAGCAAATTATGCCTTTATTTAAAAAAAAGTATAACATTAACATATATCCACATAGACAGATGGAAGTTAATTGAACAGGTATATATTTGGCCCCCACTTCCCAGTTTATTCTCTTTAGTGGAGAATTGCTATCTGTATATCTTATAAGATATACTTATTGCATTTAGAGCACGGGTATATACAAGATATGTGATACCTTGCAGAGTTTAATGATTTTCAAAGGAAAGTAAAATATGAGCTGTCAGTTATAATTGAAAAGCATTTTTTCTCTTTGATTCTTCCTAGTACATTTCTTCTAGTGCCAGTTGGTGTAATGTCATTTTCTTAGTGTTGGAATCCTAAACAGTCTACATTTGGATTCTAGTACTAGCATTCAACTGTTGTTTGTCCTTGAAAAAAATAGTTTCACCCCTCTGAGAGTCAGTTTTCTTCTCACTAAACAAGCAGTAATAATCTCTACTCCACCTCTCTCATAGCATTATTTTGAAAAATCAAATGAGAGCCACCCTGTGCTAAAGACAGGTTCTAATATGCTACGTTTATATAATTCCAACTGGTCTATAATTGGATGAAAAGTTACTGAGTTTCTACAGTATTTGAGTACGAATATTGGATTCTGGTAGGCAGATGTGATATCCAATATCCTACTCTTGCTTCAATCCAAAAACTTGCTAAGAGCGTAGCGAATCTAAGGTGTTTTTTTTTTCTTGTATCATCAATGGCCTGGAAATAAAGGAAGACTGTACATATTCCAGATTGGATTTATAGCAACCAAGGAGGCAGCAGGAGAGAAGTGTTGCTGTGAGACCTGCCCTCTAGAAACTAGGTGCCTGTGCCTATCTTCTCTTTCCCTCTCCAGAAACCACTACATACCTGTGGTGTTTCTTTAAGAGGATGCTAAGAGGTTCAGAAAGCCATTTATGTATCAATTCCTTCTTCTGAACTTGTTATCCCTTTATGTTTTAAAAATTAAAGGACTCAGATATCTTTTTATGAAGAACAGTGTTACAGGTGATGTACTGGTCTTATTGTTTTAATATTTGCTGACATTTTGAAACTACCTTGTTTATAAAATATATTTGATTAATTTGTTTTGGAAGCAAGGCTAGACAGCAAAGAAATATCTTATTAAATTCAGGTGAAAGTAACATGCAGAAAAAATATTTTAGGAAGGTTTATTAATTTTAGCTTCTATTTGGTAATATTTCTACTTTTCTGAACACTTAAAATTCACTAATGATATTTACAGTTCTCATCATTTTGTTTAATATGTCAAAGAGATATTAGGTTTTAATGAACATATACTCTAACTTAATCATTTTAGAGATGTAAATTTTTTCAGTCTATAATCATGGACAAGGACATAGTCCTGATTCCATGGTGAGGTAGAGGCACAGCAGACTAGATTTCAAGAGTCAAATATTTTCTTTTTGTCCTCTCATATTACTCTCTTATTAGATACTTCAACGTGACTCTGAGGAACCTTTATAGATGCATAAATTTATTTCAGATATAGATTTTTGTTTCCACAGAGAAGCGACATTAATTAATTTTTATTGTGGAAGGTTAATATTGGTAACAATTAGAGTTTATATCAATAACAATTGCCCAGAAATCCTTGATAAAGCCAATTCCTGTGTCGCCTACTCTCTTGGTCTTTCATAACATGTTATAATCTTCATAAATAAATATCTAAAAATAAGCTACAACTTCAGCGAAATAAACAGTGAAATGTATGAAATCCCTTGTAGCCTTCAGATGTGAGTCCATCTCTTTTCTAGGCACCTAGACAAAGATAGTTTTGCTTAGCTCACTTTCCACCTTACTAAAGCATTGACATTGCTGGTGGTTTTCCTGACATATCAATGGGGGGGTGGTATTTCATATTATTTGTCCTACCTATTGTAATTCACAAAGTCCACAATAGCTATGAATATTTCTGTTTTTTTTTCTTTTTTAGATCTACCACAGCCCCATAACTAAACAGGAAGAGAGTAAGTCAAATTTCTGATCTATTGACATTACAAGCTGCATTTAGTCCTAATCAAAATCCTAATTGTGTCAGTAATGATTTATTATCTTGATGAAAGTGTATTTATAATTACATGTTTGTGGAATTAAATCAAGAATTTAACAATATCTGTTTATTGAACTAATAAACCACTTTATTTTTTTATGGTAGAAGTATCAGTAGTAAAATATGGAGATATTTTGTGTGGTCTTCCACTCTAACACTTGGCATTTGGTGTTGCTCATTAACTCATCAGAGTTAACTAAAAGAATTATGTATTTTCAGACAAAACACTCTGTTTACCCTGAATAAAAACTCCCTTCCACTTAATGGTGATTATTTTATGTGGCTCTAAGCCCCCAATTTTTTCCCTGCCATCCATTAGCATGATAAGTAACTGTTTTTTAGGAGAAATTTGTTGCAGTAAAGTCTAACTCTAGTTTCCTTTGTTTGAATTAGTGGAGCTGAATGAAGTGGGATTCAAGTTTGTTAGGAAATGCATCAATGTCATTGAGACCAAAGGTAAGATATGAACCACAGTCCCCATAGTGGTTGAATCTGGCCACTCTGAATTTGTCATGGGAATTTCTTTAAAGTAATATTGTTGTCATCTGTTGGTCTATTACACATTTTATGATTGAAGACTGTTTGGAAATAGTGATAGGCAAAATTTGTAAAATTTTATTAAATTTCAAAGCAGTGGTCTCCAAGAACAATTTGGGCAACTTCTTTCTTTTAAGAAAAAGCAATTTCATGCAGCTTATAAAATATTCCTAAATACTACTTGTCATTTACCAAGTAGTTTCCATCCTAGGAATTTTCCATCCTAAAGAAACAAGAGTTCAGTTTCTGTCACATTGCATAACTGATTTCATGATTGCGAGGTAGAGGACTGCAAAGTTAACCTTAGAGAAATGTACAGTCAATGAGTTTACATTGTCTAAGAGTCTAGGTTTTTTTCAGAGATTATTTGAAATGTGGAAGAGTCTAGTATACAAATCAGGCTTCTATTTTCCCAGTGAAATATTTCATTATTTCTCTGTGCACACGTAGCTCTTTGCTTTAAGTCTTCACTTTCATTTATATCATTGCTTAGGGACAACATGAAGGTTGATAATTTCCTTCTTTTTCAATGAATTCCTAGTTCCTTTCCAAGATGACAGCACAGTTCTCAGAGATTTACTGCTACATGCCTAAGCATGTCTTTTTTTGTTCATATATAATGTATTTCTCTCTGTTCATATTCATGTGGATGATCAAAAATATCGCTAATTTAGATAGATGCTTAGTACTCCCTGTTATATGGGAGGGCTACAGATCTTAGAATGAGAAGAGAGAACTTTTCATTTGACTGACCAGGAGTCATTCTACCTATATGGGTGAGGTTTCTACCTTTTCTACTCTGAGGGAGATAAAACATTTAGTTATCTAAATAAACTTACTTGCTTCTTTTTTTCTCTAGGAATCAAGACAGAGGGATTATACCGTACTGTGGGAAGCAATATTCAGGTTCAGAAGCTGCTGAATGCCTTTTTTGGTAACAATTTTAATTTCATAATTTTTATTAGGAGTTATTTGTATTTCAAAAATAATTGTAAGAAAATTTACCTTAAACCCATAAACCATTTCATCCTCAAGATTTAGGAGACAGATTTGTTTTTTGATTATTGTCCTTACAGTAAAGTCTTTTATTTTCTCAAAAAATAAAAGAATAAAGAGAAGCCAAAGGAAATATTGTTAAGGGAGGTTGTGGAATTTAATTTTAATGTCATCAAAGGTAAAGTGCATTTGTATTTGACTTTCCTGAATCAGAGACAGTCTTTCCTTGAAGAAACAACTGACCTCTTGTTGCATGAACTTTCCTGAGGTCAGAGGCGCTGAGATAAGGCACTCAGAGGGCCAGAGCTTACTATTTGCAATCTCAAAGGTCAGGCCTGGCTAACACCATATGAATGTCAAAGACCAGCCAGGCTTCTGTGAGAGAAGGAAAACTGCTATTTTCAGTAGACTGAAATTATTTTTCTGAAGGCAGCTTGAAGGGGGAAAATGTTCAGCTTCATCCAAACCAGTCAGGACATAGGAGAAATCTCGCCCATTTTCATGGGTCCCTATACTCCTGTCCATAGTACAGTACAGTATACATGGGCTCGCCCTGGTAGCTCAGTCCAGCCCCAACAACCTCTTCTTCATTTTTTATTATTCTCAGAACATTTGAATCTGGCTTATACTTTAGCCACTCCAGAGAAAATACCCTGGCCAGGTTTATGATATATTTTATTGAAATACAATTAATACTTTATTCTCTGTCTTTCTAATTCCCTTATTAAAAACTCCCTTTGTTTTCCAATTCACTCAGTGCATTATTTCTATTATGTGAATCTGCTGTTTCTTTAAACATTTTGTGTTATTTATTTGAAGTCACTCTTAGCAGATCCTTTTCTTCTCCCACCATTTAAATCTTGTTTAGGTATTTCTCAATGTCACCATTGTCTGCTACCCAGCTCAGAAGCCTACCTCTATGGTATTCTCTTCTTCTTCTCTGTCTCTCTCTTTCTCTCTATTTCTTTCTTTGTATGTGTCTCTCTCCCCACACTAATTTTTTCTTTTAGGTACTGTGGTTTAACCTTTACCGGAAGGTCAACATGCAAGTCACTTTACATCCTTTCAGTACCTTGGTCTTGTCCAGAGTGACCATTTCTAGATATCATTGTCATAGTGGTCCCTTTTCTGTCCGTATTTGCACTTGTCAACCCTCCCCCTGCCTTATGGCAAGCTTTCTACTATGGAACAATCTTCATGGCCCTCATTTCTACTGTCTTTGTGTAATATTCTTATGCTTTATTTTTTTAATCTCATAAGTGAGTGTTACAATTCTAGGTCTAACCCTCTCCATCTGCCTCATTTCACTATGCGTGATACTCTACCTGCCCATCCATGTATAACCAAATTTCATAACTTCCTTTTTGCTCATGGCAATATAGTATTCCATTGTGTAGATGTACCATATTTTCTTGATCCAGTTATCTGTTCTCAGGAACTTGGGTTGTTTCCCAATATTATCTATTGTGAATAGTAGTGAAAATAAAATAGGAGTGCAGATGCCTTTCCCATATTGTGTTTTTGGGTCCCTAGTGTGTATTCCCAGGAATAGTGTTTCTGGATCATATGTAAGTTTAATTTCTATTTCTTGAGGAATTACCATATTGTTTTCCAAGAAGGCATTTTTATATGCATTTTGGCCATTTGTATGTCTTCCTTTTCTGTTTGTTTCTGTTTGGGGTCCACACCCAGCGATGCTTGTGGATTACGCCTGGCTCTGCACTCAGGAATTAGTCCTGGCAGTGCTGGGGGGACCATATGGGATGCTGGAGATTGAACCCTGGTCAGCAGCAAGCAAGACAAATGCCCTCCCCACTGTGCTATTGCTCTAGCCCCATATTTGTATGTCTTTTTTGAAAAAAAATGTTCATCTCTTCTCCCCATTTTTTATGGGCTGGATTTTTTCTATTTTAAACTTCGACAAGTGATTTACATATTTTGGGCATTATAATGTGCAAATAGTTCCTTTTTTACCACATCCTCTTCAACACAGTGTATTCCCATTACTTTTGATTTGTGCCATTCTTACAGATTGTATATCATTGTCTTGATTTGGATTTTCCTAACAATATGAAATGGTGAGAATTTTCATTTTTGCCTGTTGCCCATCTGTTGGCTTTCCTCCGAGAAGTTTCTGTTCATTTCCTTTTCTGATTTTTTGGGGGTTTCTGGATTTTTTTGTTGATCTTTGTGAGTATTTTACGTATATCCTGGATATCAACCTGATATCACTGTCACTATCATCCCTTTGTTTGTCGATTTACTGGAACAGGCACCAGTAATGTCTCTATTCCTCCCAGCCCTGAGATTTTAGTAGCTTCTCCTTACCTGTCTTTCCCAACGATTGGAGGCTCTTTCAGGGTCAGGAGAATGAGACCTATTGTTACTGTTTTTGGCATATCGAATACGCCACGGGTAGCTTGACAGACTCTGCACGTGTGGGCGGGATGCTCCACACACACACACACACACACACACACACACACACATATATATATATATACATACATGTATATATATATATATATGTGTGTGTATGGGCTGGAGTGATAGCACAGCTAGGTAGGGTGTTTGCCTTGCACACTGCCGACCTGGGTTTGATTCCACCATCACTCTCGGAAAGCCAGGCAAGCCACCGAGAGTATTTCACCCACACGGCAGAGCCTGGCAAGCTACCTATGGCATATTTGATATACCAAAAATAGTAACAAGTTTCACAATAGAGATGTTACTGGTACCCGCTTGAGCAAATCAATGAGCAATGGGATGATAGTGACAGTGAATATATATATATATATATATATATATATATATATATATATATATATAAAACTATGATTTGATGCCTACTGTCTGAACTTCATAAAATATGGTGTGGTAATTATGGAAAATGGGTAGGAAGTATCTTATAATGTGTCTCACATATGCTTTTGTGTCTGTGTGGTCTGGAAAACGGCCTGGAGCATGATGGCAGTTGGGTAGTGGAGGTCGGCTGCCAGGGCTGGGTCCCTTGGGGCTGTGATAGTTCTCATCTGCCCCCCTCTGGGGCACCCGGAGTGAGAAGAGCCTGGCACGGAGTCTGGTGGCATGGTATGGGGACCTTATTTTATATTCCAGTCTTGGAGAAGCAGCCATAGAAATCTGGAGGGTGGCTGATGAGGAGATTATCTGGTGCCAGCAGGGTGTGACTGGGTGTTGCTTATGGGTTTGATCCCTGGGCCACCGAGATTGGGGGATAGCAGGCAGAGGATATCTGCTTCCAGGTCCTGTTGCGTCCAGAGTCCAAGGTCACAAAGTTCCTCATTATCTGGATTCCGTGGGACTTCATTCATAAGTGGGGCTCAGCCAACACGTCCAGAAAGTGTCCTGAAAGTTGTAAAAGATGAAATATTTTAATTCATTCATTTCTTCTCTAGATCCTAAATGTCCAGGAGATGTTGATTTTCACAGCAGTGACTGGGACATTAAAACAATCACCAGTTCCTTAAAATTCTACCTCAGGTATGCTTTCCTTTTCATAGCTAATGAATTTTGTCTGGATGGATGGTGTTAATATGACCGTGATAACAGGAGCTTAAATGACATTGTTGTAAAATAAAGATTGAGGTTCTAGAGTAATAGTACAGTCATTAGGGCATCTGTCTTCAATGCAGCCAACTTGGGTTCGATCCCTGGCACCCTATATATCTCCCTGAATCCATCTAAGACTGATCAAATTGAGTAGGGCAAGGAGTGATCCCTGAGTACTGCTGAGTGTGGCCCCAAAACAAAAACAAAAGAAGAAAACAAATTAAGGTTTATTGCATGAAGTTGACTTTTTTAAACCCCAGCATTCATGGTCCCCCAAGCAGCATCAGAAATCACTCTGGAGTACAAAATTGTTATACCTCTAGCATACATGAAAAAATAAAAATGAAAATATTTCAGTCAAAGAAAATATATACAAGAGTACTCTTTTATTACTTTCTACAAGTAAACATCTCATTTATTTATTTTACTTTTTGGGTCATACCCAGTGATGCTCAGTAGTTGTTCCTGGCTCTTCACTCAAGAATTACTCCTGGCAGTGCTTGGGGAACCATATGGGATGTTGGGGATCAAACACAGGTTGGCCATGTGCAAGGCAAATGCCCTATCCACTGTACTATCACTGTGGCCTCAATAGTACTCTTTTAATCTGAAGATGTAAGTGAAGAAATCATAGAAATAATAGAATTCGGATCCAGAGTATAACACTGTGGGCTAGACACTTGCCCTTCATTCAACCAACCCAGGTTTGATCCCTGGCTCCATGTGGTTTCCCGAGCTCCTCTGGTATCTATATCTGAGCACAGAGCCTCATGCACAGCTGGATGTGCACCTAAATGAAAAGAATAGAATTTTCTTGAAAAATGTCTCTAGTTTTTAAAATCATACACTTTTCCATTGTGTGTATATAGAATGATATTATAAAGACTCACAAGTAAAATGATCAATTCTTACAGTCTAAGTTTGTTAGCAAGGGAAGATAATAATCACTATGAAACCTAAAAAGCATTACCGAAAACATAATGCATATTTTTGTCTCAGAGTATATATTTTAACTATCTTATTTATTAAGGTTTTATGACCTATAATATTGTTGATTATTTCCTTTGTGTATAATTCTCAAATCATACCAATCACCAGTATAACTATCTTACATATATTTTATTTCCTAATCCATCACCACTGTCATCACTGTCATCACTATCATTCCATTGTTTGTCGATTTACTCGAGCGGGTACCAGTAACGTCTCTATTCCTCCTAGCCTTGAGATTTTAACAGCTTATCCTTACTTGTCTTTCTCAACAATTGGAGGCTCTTTCAGAGTAGGGGAATGGGACCTATTGTTACTGTTTTTGGCATATCGAATACGCTACAGGTAGCTTGCCAGGCTCTGCCCATGTAGGCAGGATACTGCTGGGCTCTCCGAGAGGTATAGATAGATAGATAGATAGATAGATAGATAGATAGATAGATAGATAGATAAATAGATAATCTCTATGATTTGTTGCCTACTCTCTGCTGTCTGAACTCCATCAAATATGGTTTGGTAATTATGAAAAATGTGTAGGAAGTGTCTTATAATGTGTCACGTGGCTTTGTGCCCAATGCGTCCAGAAAGACGCCTGGAGGGTGGCAGCGGTTGGGTAGTGGAGGGCGGCTACCAGGGCTGGGTCCTTTGGAACAGGGAAGGTTCTCACCCTACCCCCCTCTGGGGCACCCTTAGTGAAAACAGCCTGGCAAGGAGTCTGGTGGCATGGCTATGGGGACCTCATTTTATACTCCAGTCTGGGAAGAGCAGCCATTGAGATATGGATGGTGGCCAATGAGGAGATTATCTGGTGCCAACAGGCTGTGGCTGGGTGTGGCTTATGGGTGTGATCCCTGGGTCACGGGAGATTGGGGGACAGCAAGCAGAGGATCTCTGCTTCCAAGTCCCATTGAGGCCAGAGTTCGGGTCACAAAGTTCCACATTATCTGTGTTCTGTGGGACTTTATTCATGCGTGAGGCTAGGCTGGAGTGTCCGGAAAGCAGCCTGAAGCATGGCAGCAGTTGGGTAGTGGAGGTCAGCTGCTACGGCTGGGTCCCTTGGGACGGGGAGCAGTCTCACCCCCCCTCCTCTGGGGTGCTCTGAGTGAAAACAGCCTGGTGTCGAGCCCCTTCCTAATCCATATAATAAACACTCTGAAAATACTATCCTATATTAAAATGGAATTAATCAGTAGCAGTTGAATAAAGTTACCCTACTATGTTACCTGCAGACCACCTTTCTTGCTCACTCCACTCTGGCCTTTTCAGTAATGAAGGAGTTAAATAATACAATTGCATGGTTTGGCCATAGAATGGAAAAAGCTAAACTTTCAACAGTGATATCAAACGTAAGCTACACAATTCCATAATTCCATAAATAAAAAGAGAGGCAACAGAGAAGAAAATTTAAGAATAAATAGGAATACTTAAGACACATATTTTGACAAAGTTAAGAGGAAAAACTTCCTAATCAGAGAAATACCCTTAGGAAAGGAAACAGAGGAAAAGGTACGAAATTCTGGTGAAAGACATAATATCTGAATATTTTCTATTCTTAAAAGAATTATGTACTTTAATCCAGGAGTCCCAGATTTTTGAACAAAATAAACCCACACAAGGAAAACTGTAATCAAAATGACAAGAGCCCAAAAGAGAGAGACTCCTAAAAGAGCAAAAGAGAAGTAAATAATCAGGCATAAGGGAACCCCACTAAGACTCTGTAAGATTTCTTAAATTAAATTCTAGAATGGAAAATAAGGGAACAAAATGATATTTTGAAGGACTGAATGAAAAGACTTTCCAACCCCAAATCTTTATCATGTTGGTTTTCACTCATAGTAAAATATTGTCAGACAAAAAAATGCTGAGGACATTTGTTGACTCTAAACCAGCTCTGTACGAAATACTAAATGACCTCCTATAAAAAGCAAGGGGATCACAATAGGAAGCAGAAAGATAAATAAAAGTCATAAATGGGGAAAAGACAGAAAATATTTATAAAACGGGGAGAAGACCAAAAATATTTAGGTGGATTCAGATTCTAAGCTTTCAGAATACATGCTTTAAATTGTAAAGGAGATAAGGTTTGAATTTCATATACAAATTTCAGAGCAATCTCTAAGCAAAAACACGAGAAAATAAGAAGATGAAGCAAATAGCAGTAGATAATTGCTTGAAGGACCGTTGTCAAAATGTATGTGAACAAAATAAAGAAAGCAGGAGAAATATAAAGCTACAGAGACACCACAAACCCTCTTAGAAAAATGGCAATAAACTATTTTCCTTCAGTTATTTAAAAGGGAATTGATTGAACCCATTTTAAAAGGTACACAGTGGCTAGATGCATCGGGAAATAAAAATCTGACCAGCTTCTGCTTATTACAGACACACATGAAGTCTCGCCTATATAAAGTTTCATAGTAAAAGAATGGAAATCATATCGTCAACAGTACTCTAAAAATAAAGAGGGACAACAGTAATTATATCAGACTTGATATAAAAAGGTGATAAGAAATAGGAATAAGCGTTATATCTGGTGAGAGTATCAATAGATAAAAATAATTATCTTTTCTTGGGACTGGAGCGATAGCACAGCGGGTTGGACGTTTGCCTTGCACTCGGCCAACTTCGATTCCCAGCATCCCATATGGTACCCTGAGCACCGCCAGAGGTATTTCCTGAGTGCAGAGCCAGGAGTGATCCCTGTGCATCGATGGATGTGACCCAAATAAAAGCAAAAAATAAAGAAATATCTCTTCTTAAAATACATGCACCAGATGAAGTTCACCAAAACAAATATTAAAAAACAAATGAGATATATCCATGTCAAATGAATTACTACTGGGAAATTGTAAACGTCCACTCCTGTCATTGGAAAAATAAAGCATACAAAACTTCAAAAAACCTCAAATGAGAAATTAGAAAAACTGGGATTAATAGGCATGTACTAAGTCATCCATCCCTCAAAAGATTGAATAAACCTTCTTCTCCATTATACATTTTGAACATTCTTCAGGGTAAAGTACATGCTGGTTCATAATATCATTGTTAATGCCATCATGAAAATTGAAATCATAGAAAGTATTTTCACACCTGAATGTTACAAAGATTTATCATTAAGAAAAGGTCAAAAAATATGCAGCCATTTGGTAACTAAACTACATGCATTTAAAAATCCCTGCCTTAAAGAATAAATTAAGAATTCCTCAGAATGAATGAGAATGAAGACAAAAAGTTAACAGAAGTGAGTTGACCATAGAATTATTCACTTATATAAACACAAGAAAAATTTAATTAATTACCTATTTCTAAACCTTAGAAATTAGAGGAGGGGAATAGAAATGCAAAGAATTTAGGAAAAGGAAATAATGAAATGGCAGAAATTAATTTATAGAAATCAAGTAAATGTAGGCAGAGCAATAGTACAGTGGGTAGGCCACTTGCCTTGTACATTGCTTATAAACCATAGCTCAGATTTATGGGGGAAAAGAGAGAAAACTGTTATAAATGGATCAAAAGTGAAATGGAAGAAGGTAAAACAGATACTTTAGAAATACAAAATACCATGGGGTAAAAACAGACCTGCAGACCAATGGAACAGAGTTTGAATATCCTGTCACAGATCCCCAAATATATGGCCATTTAATCTTTGACAAAGAAGCAACAAATGCAAAGTGGAACAAGGAAAGCCTCGTCAACAAGTGGTGCTGGGAAAACTGGATAGCTACTTGCAAAAAAATGAACTCTGACCTCTGTCTAACGCCAGGCACAAAAGTCAGATCAAAGTGGATTAAAGACCTCAATATCAGACATGAATCTGTAAGGTTCATAGAAGAAATGAAGGCAGAACTCTACATGACATTGAAGCTAAAAGCATCTTTAAGGACGAAACAGCACTGACCATGCAAGTAGAAGCAAACATAAACAGATAGGACTACATCAAACTAGGAAGCTTCTGCACTTCCAAAGAAACAATGACCAAAATACAGAAAGAACCCACAGAATGGGAAAGAATATTTACACAATACCCATCTGATAAGGGATTAATATCTAGGATACACAAGATACTTGTAGAATTGTATAAGAAAAAAACCTCCAACCCCATCAAAACTGGGCAGAAGAAATGAACAGAAGTTTCCTCAAAAAAGAAATACAAATGGCCCAAAGGCACATGAAAAAATGCTCCACATCGCTAATCATCAGGGAGATGCAAATCAAAACAACAATGAGATATCTCACACCACAGAGACTGGCACACATTCAAAAGAACAAAAACAACCAGTGCTGGCGTGGATGTGGGGGAAAAGGGATGTTCCTTTACTGTTGGTGGGAATGCCAACTGGTACAGCCTTTCTGGAAAACAATATGGACAGTCCTTCAAAAACTAGAAATTGAGCTTCCATATGTCCCCACAATCTGGGAATATATCCTGAGGATGCAAAAGAGCACAGTAGAAATGACATCTGTACCTATATATTCATTGCAGCACTTTTCACAATAGCCAAAATCTGGAAACAACCCAAGTGCCCTAAAACAGATGACTGGTTAAAGAAACTTTGTGACATATACACAGTGGAATACTATGCAGCTGTTAGGAGATATGAAGTCATGAAATTTGCTTATAAATGGATAGACATGGAGAGGATCATGCTAAGTGAAATGAGTCAGAAAGAGAGGTATGGACATAGAGGGACTGCACTCATTTGTGGAGTGTAGGGTAGCATCGCATGAGGCTGACACCCAAGGACAGAAAATGCAAGGGCCAGGGGAATTTCCCCATAGCTAGAAGACAGCTTCATGAGCGGAGGGGAGAAGGCAGATGGAATAGAGAAGGGATCACTAAGAAAATGATGGCTGGAGGAACCAGTTGGGATAGGAGATGGATGCCGAAAGTAGATAATGGGCCAAATATTATGACCTCTCAGTGTCTGTGTTGCAAGCTATAATGCCCAAAAGTAGCGAGAGAGAGTATGGGGAATATTGTCTGCCTTAGAGGCAGGGGAAGGGTGGAAAGGGGGGTATACCCAGGATATTGGTGGTGGGGAATGTGCACTGGTAGAGGGATGGGTGTTTGATCATTGTGAGATTGTAACCCAAACATGAAAGTTTGTAACTATCTCACGGTGATTCAATAAAATTTAAACAATTTTTAAAAAAGAAATACAAAATATCAGAATAGGATTCTATGAATAATTATATATCAGTTCGCTAGAGAACCGAGAGGAATGAATTAATAATTGGAATTATGCCACCTGCCAAGACTGAATGAGAAGCACCATCTGCACTCCTATGTTCATTGCAGCACTATTCACCATAGCCAATACCTGGAAACAACCTGAGAGCCCAAGAACATATGAATCGATAGAATGGAATACTATGTAGCTGTCAGGAAAAGTGAAGTCTTGAAATTTTCCTCTAAGTGGATGGACATGGAGAGTATCATGCTGAATGAAGTGAGTCAGAAAGAGAGGGACAGATATAGAAGGGCTGCATTCATTTGTGGTATATGAAAATATACATAGTCTAAGAATAATATCCACAGCCAAGGAAAACAGTGGTTAGGAAGACTGGCCAATGGTTGGAACTAACCACAAATGTGTGAGGGCTGATAGAGAAGATAGAGAAGAAACCGCTATGATAATAATAGCTGGGAATGATCACGCTGGACAAGAGCTGAGGGTTAAAAACCGGTAAGAGATATTCTTGAAAACATTTCAGTATCAATATTACAAATCACAGTACCCAAAATGACTTAGAAAGAGAGAAGAAAAGCACCTGCCATAGAGGCAGGCAGGGGGTGGTGTGCTGGGGGACGATGAGAGAAAACCTGGCGACACTGGAGCTGGGAAATGTACACTGGTGGAGGGATGGGTGTTGAAATTCTTTAATGACAAATCCAATAATGAGCAGATTTGAAAAAAATAAACAAAAGATGGATAATAAAATACAGGAACATTTAGGAGTCGGAATTTAAGATTTCTGTGCACTTCCTAAGGACTGGATTTCTGTGAACTAAAAAAAAAGACTGAATGAGAAATTAGAAAATTAGAACAAACCAGTAACAAATAAAGGAATTTAAGGAGTTATTTTATATATTCCTAAAACTGAAGCCCAGAGCAAGTTGTGTTATACAGTGAGTTCTGCCAAACTTTCAAATAATGCTTAGGGAGTATATCCCTCAAGCATTTGCAGTAAATAAAATGAACAGAAATTCATCTAATAACATCTTTGAGGCCAATATTACCACAATACTAAGAGCATACACCTACTACTAAAAACCAAAATTATGTACCAACAAACCTGATGAACATAAATGGAAGGATCCTTAAAAATATTGCAGACCAAGTCAGCAATGTATGAAAAGGACCATATGTCATGACCAAGTGGAATTTATTCTAGGGATATAACAATGTTACATTAATCAGCAAATCAATTAGTGTGGTACAACTTATCAACAGAGGGAAAGATAAAAATCACATAATGTTATCAATTGATATAGAGAAAGCTTTTGAGTAGATTCAACACCCATTCATAATAAAAATTCTCAAAATAGTATTAGAATTCATTTATCTCAAGTTGGTAAAGTGTAAAGAAAACAATTCCACAGATAACACACTTATTGCTGAAAAACTGAATGCCTTCCATCCAAGTTCATGCACAAGAGCAAGGTTGTCCAATTTCATGATTGTTATTTAATATAACATAGAAATCCCTAGCCATACAATTGAGAAAGAAAATAAAATCAAAAGCAGTCAAGTTTTACAATAAGCTAAAATATTATTCACATATGACAAAAAATATCCATGGGGACTGGAGAAATAGTACAGCAGGTAGGTGCTGGCCTTGCATGAAACCTCCCTGGCTTTGATTCCTCCTGGAATTGCTTATGGTCCACTGAGCACCTACAGAGTATTTCCTGAATGCAGAGCAGTAGTAACCCATGAGCGTACTGAGTGTGGGCCCAAAACAAATAAACTTAAAACCTCCTGATCCACTAAGTACTATAACAATTTAAGAGACATAAATTGTTATAGTACTACAAAATAAACACCTCCAAATCATTTGCACTTCCATATGTAAATTATGACCATGTAAGAGTAAGAAAAGAAAATTATATCAACATAGCCCTATAGTAAGTTCCCCCATAACTGGGGAGTTTCCATTCTAAATTCAAAAAAAAATTAAATATCAAAAAAAGAAAGAAAGAAATGTTTATGTCCAGCAACATCGATTATAAATTAAAAATAAACTTTCAGTATCAAATAACAAAAAGAAATGTTTATGTCCAGCAACATCGATTATGAATCAACAACAAATAATCTGCGTGATATAAGCATAGGAACCTATAATCCATTATTAAAATACATATGAGATGATACAAGGAAATGGAAAAATACTGCATGTTCAAGAATTATAAGAATAAACTTTGTCAGAATGACCATACTTCCCAAAGCCTGCTCCATATTCAATGCAATTCCTTTTAGAATTTCAGTAGCATTCTTCAAGAACATAGAACATAGTGGCTTAAATTTGTATGAAAGTATGACACACTCTAAAACAGACAAGGCAATTCTGAGAAAAAGGGAAATATTACATTTCTTGATGTACAGTAATAGTAAAAATATACACTAATCAATTGCAGCACTGAATAAAAGCTCACTTTCAAACCAGTGGGACTAAATTTCAAGCCAAAAGAATCCTCCAATGGGCTGAAGTAATACAACAGCTTGTAGGGAACTTGCCTTTTCTGGGTTCGATCCCAAACACCTTGTATGATCCCATGAGCCTTCCACGAGTTCTCCATAAGTACAGAGCCAGGGGAAAGGAACAAGAAGTAACAAAAACAAAAGAGAAGAAAGAAGAAAATGAAGATATACCAGCTGTTTATTAATGTCAAATTTACTAGGTGCGTTAATTCAAAGAAGGCAAGATTATTCAAGAAATGATACTGTTGCAACAATGTTGCAATTTTACCAGAGAGTCAGAGGCACTTTACTTGGAGAAGAAATATATATTTTTGGGGGAGGATCACAGGACTGCCTCCGGAGGTTTTGTGTTATGGCCTGCCGGAGAGCCGCCTGTTCAACCTCCTTTTATGTATTAAATTAACATACAAACCAATCATATTCAGCCACATAGGCGAATATGCAAATCAACCAACTGAAACAGTAACTGCCATTTAAAGTTACAGTAACCAAAACATAAACCGTTTACATCCAGGCCTAGCTAGGCCTGAGATTATGGGATTTGTATACCAACAGATACTGATAAAATTGTTTAAGCACGTGCACAAACATGAAAATGTGCTCCAAGGACTGGAGCGATAGCATAGCGTTTAGGGCGTTTGCCTTGCACGGGGACCCGGGTTCAATTACCAGCATCCCATATGGTCACCTGAGCATCACCAGGAGTAACTCCTGAGTGCATGAGGCAGAAATAAGCCCTGTGCAATGCTGGGTGTGACACAAAAAAGAAAAAAAAAAGAAAAGAGAATGGGCACCTATCTCACATAATACATAGGAGTTAATTCAAAGCATACCACAAAAGTTATACCCAATCTATAATACACATCAAGGAAAACATAGGCAAAATCCCTAATTATATCAGCCTTCTTGATTATTTTGATTATTTAATTGCACTGCCTAAATTACACAAGGGAAAGGTAAAATGAATCGGACAAAATAAAATAAAATTTTTTGTACTTTGAAAGACAAGATTGTTGGAATTAAAAAAAAACAATAGGAGAAAATATTTGTACTTCATCTAACATAGGGATAAGGAAGAAATATATATCAGATTTAGATATAATGTTCAATATGCAAGAAAGACATATCATTAATGACAGTTCAATCATGATCAAGTAACAACCCTGTCAAATGGGTCGAGGAATGAAAACGAGAACATAAAGATGTCAGTAGTCATATGGAACAGTGTCATTATCACTTAATAAAAATGTGAATTAAAATGAGAGTGATAGAGCTCTTGCAGATTAGTGGACTGAAACGGGCGCCATCTCCTCTGTGCCTTCACCTCCCTTCCCCTCCCCCTGAGCCTTCCTCTTTCAGAACTTGACTCCCACCCTGACTGAGCACCACCCTTCTAGACCTTCGCCACCCTCACTTCGGGTACCCTGCTACATTGCTGTTGTGGGCTTGGCCTCAACTAAACTGGGCTTGGCCTCAACTAAAGTGGGTGTGGCCTAAAGTAGGCACGGCCTTCTCTTGAGCGGGTTGCCACTCACGAGGCTGCACATATTTTCCAAATACCGAGCAATTATTTGGTACATCAGTATTCATCACCTCTGTCCCTGAGTATCATCTTAGCTGTCCCAAAAATTGTTTGTCAATAGGTTGTTAGCTAATTCCAGTTGTCAAAAGTACCAATGAATATAAGCAGCTCTTCAAGCCAAAGGTAAAGGAGCGCATTCTCAAAAACATCACTTGAAGACTCACATTAAGAATAGAGAAACCTCAAAGAGGGACATGTTCTAGAGGGGGTACAGAAGAAATTGACCACCATTAACCAAGACCATTCAGAATCCTTTTTTGCAACTAGAGGTGAACTTGAAGGTCCATCTACCATACCACCACAGCAATATGAAGAAACAGTGCAAATCCCCGCCACAAGGAGAGGAAAGTGAAAGAAGTCCAGATGCCTCAATAGACATTTCCTACAAACTTGAGCTTTCCGGTAAAGAATTCAGAGTTGAAATCCTGAAGATGTTCAATGAAATCAATGGAAAGATTGACAAGTTAAAGGAGGACCTGACAGAAATGATACAACAGACAGCCGAGAAATTACGGGAAGAAATGAGAGCAGAAATAAAAAACCTACAAAAGGAAATGGCAAAAATAAATGATTTGATAGATAAATTTAAAAACTCAGTGGTGCCCTCAACAATAGAATGGGTACAGCCGAAGACAGAATCAGTGAGCTTGAAGATGAGCTGCAGGAAGCCTACAGGCAACAACAATCAATGGGGAGAGACCACAAAATACTCTAGGGAGAATCAGAATCCTAGGGGATGATTTCAAGAGGAACAACATTAGAATCATCAGAGTACGAGGACAGGGAACTAACCCTAATGAAAAAGCCACAGTCAAAAAAATCATTGCTGAAAAGTTCTCAGAGCTAGAGAATGCAGACATCTAGATTCAAAGAGCCAGAAGCTTGTCAGCTAAAAGAGACCATAACAGAAAAACTCCAAGACATATCATAGTTAGGATGATGGATGTAATGAATAGAGACACAATAATGCAAGCAGCAAGGTCGAAGAAAAAAATCGCATTCAAAGGAGCACCCCTTAGATTCACAGCAGACCTATCGGAGGAAACCCTCCAAGCCCGAAGGCAGTGGTGGGGTATAGTGAAAAAACACAGTGAAATGAACGCTTCACCAAGAATACTTTATCTGGCCAAACTCTCATTCAAAATCGAAGGAACCATACACGATTTTGCGGATAAACAACTCAAGAAATCCATAGACTCAAAACCAAACCTAAAGGAAGGAATAAAGGGGCTACCGTAAGATAACAAAAACCTTTACAAAGCACAATAAACCCTTACAGAAAGCCTTACACATACCCCCAAATATATGATCATCTAATCTTTGATAAGGGAGCAAGGAATGTGAAGTGGAGCAAGGAAAGCATGTTTGACAAATCGTGCTGGCAAAACTGGACAAATACATGCAAAAAATGGGCTTAGACCTCCACCTATCACCATGTACAAAAGTCAGGTCAAAATGAATTAAAGACCTCAACATCAGAACAGATTCCCTAAGGTATATTGAAGACAAGGCTGGCAAAATCCTCCACGACATTGAATCCAGTGGTTTCTTCAAAGATCACATGCCACTGGCCAAGCAAGTGAAAACAGAGATAAATAAATAGGACTATCTCAAACTAAGAAGCTTCTGCACCTCTAAAGAAACAGTGACCAAAATACAAAGACAATCTGCAGAATGGGAAAGGATATTTACGCAGTGCCCATCCGATAAAGGATTGATATCAAGGATATACAATGCACTGGTTGAACTCCACAAGAAGAAAACTGCCGACCCGATCAAAGAATGGGGTGATGAAATGAACAGAAACTTTTCCAAAGAAGAAATCTGAATGGCTGAGAGACACATGAGAAAATGTTCAATATCACTAATCATCAGGGAGATGCAGATCAAAACAACAATGAGATACCATCACACCACAGAGAATGGCACACATCCCAAAATACTAAAGCAATGGGTCTTGGAATGGATGTGGGGATAAAGGGACACTCCTTCACTGAGGGTGGGAATGCCGACTGGTTCAGCCCTTTTGGAAAACAATATGGACGATTCTCAAAAAAATTAGAAATTGAGCTTCCATTTGACCCAGCAATACCACTCCTGGGAATTTATCTCGGAGAGTCAAAAAGGTATAGTACAAATGACATCTGCATTTCTATGTTCATTGTGGCACTGTTTACATTAGCCACAATCTGGAAAAAAACAAAGTGCCCAAAAACAGATGACTGGTTAAAGAATCTTTGGCACATCTGCACAATGGAATACTATGCAGCTGTCAGAAAAGATGAAGCCATGAACTTTGCATATCAGTGGATCAACATGGAAAGTATCATGTTGAGTGTAAAGCGTCAGAAAGAAAGAGACAGACATAGAAAGATTGCACTCATATGTGTAATATAAAGTAGCAGAGAGATACAAGCTTGCAATGATGCAATTTCTGGCAGAAATTTCTCTGTACTTAGTTACCAAAATTACTAAAATACTGAAATCTAAAGCCTTGCTGCCACTAGTGCGGCCTTTCAACCTCATATCTCTTCATTCTCAGCAATGGAAAACAAATTATCAATTGCTTCCTTTTCAACAGGTCTGACTTAGGGAGAGAAACTTCGAACAATAATAGTGAGTTTTTTGTTGAAATATTGAATGTAATAAAAGTAAAGTGAAATTTTTCAATTACACAGGTGGGGTGGAGGCCTTGGAAGGTGGGGGGGGGTGGGTTGAGGTATACTGTGATTCTTGTTGGTGGAATATGTGCACTGGTGAAGTGGTGGGTGTCCGAGCATTGTATAACTGAGACTTTAATCTGAATGCTTTGTAACTTTCCACATGGTGATTCAATAAAAAATAAATTAAAAAGATAAAAAATAAAAAACAAACTTTAAAAATGAGAGTGATACATTATCTCACACTGAGTATATACTATATCAAAAAGAATGCATACAACCAATATTGCCTAGGATGTAGTTGAAAAGGAAGCCTCATTTACTGTTTCTAGGTGTATTGATTGGTGTAGCCTCTATGAAAAACAGCGTAGAAACTTCAGAAGAATTAAAACTAGAACTTTCATATTGTTTCACTTTTTGGCAGCGATTACAAGAGCACTAAATTCTTATTCCAAAAAAAATGCCTGCCTACACTTATTGCAACACTATTTACAGTAGGTAAGATGGGGGAACAGGACCCTCTGCTCCTAAAGACTTTGATTTCAGAGGTCTTCTAACCCATTCTGGCATCCAGAGCAGCTTCTTATAGCAATGCACTGGGACTGTGAGCTGGGCTACAATTCAGCGCTGCCCGGGGATGGATCTTTCCTCTCCACCCTGTTTTTCTGCACAGAAAATGGCGGCAACAGCAATATGCATGTGGCGAGAGCCACCTTCTAAGACTCCTAACCCAGGGGTATGCAGTTTTTACAGTTTGGGGCTCCTAGGCAATCATGGGAAGTGGGTGTTACCAGCACGCCCTCGGCTCAGATAAATCCAGAGCTGCTGAGAGCGAAACGGACCCTCTGCTCCTAAAGACTTTGATTCCAGAGGTCTTCCAACCCATTTTGGCATCCAGAGAAGCTTCTTACAGCAGTGCACTGGGACTGTGAGCTGGGCTATGCAATTTCTGGCAGAATTTTTCCTGGACTTTATACAGAAATCCAAAAGCGGCCGCATGACTTAACATCTCAATTGTCAGCAATGTGAAACGGTTCCTTTTTAGCAAGTCTGACTTTGGGGGGAAACTCCAAACAATAACAGTGAGTTTTTTGTTGAAATATTGAAGGTAATCAAAGTAGCATCCATTTCTCTAGACTGTGAACTAAGCAATATCCCCACGCCGGCTGAGAAGAGGAAATATCCCTCTTTCCCGGTTGTTTCCCAGTTTCGGGGAGAAACGCGGCATGGCATCCACCATACTATGAGGCGCGGGAAGGGGATGAGAAAAAAAAAAGAGGAAAAGGAAAAAGAAAAAAAAAAGTTATGTACTTGGAGCAGTGGGGATACATATCTTCTCATTCTAAGCAATGCAAAACTAATTATCAAATGCTTCCTTGGTAGTAGAGCTGTCTTTCTTGGGGGGAAACTCCAACAACAATAGTGAGTTTTGTGTTGAAATATGGAATGTAATCAAGGTAAAGAGAAAATGAAGTGAAATTCATCAGTTATGCAGTTGGGGGTGGGGGAGCGGGAGGTATACTGGGGTATTTGGTGGTGGAATATGGGCACTGGTGAAGGGATGGGTGTTTGAATATTGTATAACTGAGACATAAGCCTGAGAACTTTGTAAGTTTCCACATGGTGACTCAATAAAAAAAAATAGGGGAGAAATCCTAATTTCCATACAATGACTGGATAAAGAAATACATAATGGGATAATGCTTTCCTATAAGAAAAATTAAGATCTTATTTTGCTCTACTCTAGAGCAAGTTACCGAGAATATATTGCCCACATGGCAGAGCCTGGCATATTGGATATGCCAAAAACAGTAATAACAAGTCTCACAATGGAGACGTTACTGGTGCCCGCTCGAGGAAATCAATGAGCAACAGGATGGCAGTGATAGTAACAGATAAATGACATTAGGGATACCACTGTAGTCCCGTTGTTCATTGATTTGCTCGAGTGGGTACCAGTATCGTCTTCATTGTGAGACTTGTTGTTACTGTTTTTGGCATATCTAATGTGCCATAGGTAGCTTGCCAGTCTCTGCCGTGGGGGCGGGATACTCTTGGTAGCTTGCGGGGTTCTCCGTGAGGGATGGAGAAATTGGACCCGGGTCGGCCATTTGCAAAACAAATATCTACGGCCATACCATCCTGAATGTGGCCAATATTAGGGGTATTTTTGTTAATCAAAATAAGTCAGAGTGAGAATGGCTAATACCAGATGTTATCTGGTATATAAAGTTATATAATGGTATGTAATGGTATATAAATTAACAGAAATACAGTTTTCTGCTGTATTTCTGGTATACAAAGAACAAGGAAAAGGACAAGTATCCAATGATATAAAGTTTTGCACTTTGACTACAGAAGGGAAACTACCATTTGTTCAAAGGAATTGAATAAGGAAGGAAAAGCAGATTAGAAGTGACATAAGAAATATGAAGGAAGGTCTTTTGTACTTTGGTGCTGGTGGTGATAGAGTAACTTTATATATCAAATAACATTTATGTTACAGTACTTTACATAATAATATAATTAATATTATACATTAATATAAGTTCTCTTTTAATTTTAATGTATTTTAACTAAACAGCACAATCAATATAAACAGTATTATAACAATATTACCTCAAATAATATAAAATGGAATATATCAGAGACCTAGGGGACAATTTCAAGGGAAATAGCATACAAATTATGAGTCATAGGAGGAGAACAAATATTGGAGAGGAATGAATAGTCAACAATTTATTTTCAATTAACTTTCCAATCTCAAGAATAAATTATTTAACCAGAATCAAAAGCTCAAATAATTTCAAACAAAATAAATTAAAATGGAAAAGCACAAAGACATATGATTTAAAGTTCCAAAGCCAATTACATCTTAATTACACCAAGATCAATGAACAAACTTACATAAAAGTGAATCAAATAAGAAAGCAGGTTTATAAAATCAAAGTTTGCAAGTCAGAAGAGAATGGTACAATAAAGGAAGCACATTCTATGAAATGAACATCCAAAAAGAGTACTTTATCCAGGTTGGTTATCATTCAGTTTTGAAATAGTGACACCACGCTTTACAATCAAAGATCAGTCAAAAAAAGTTTACATCTATTAAATTAGGTTTACAAGAGCTCTAAGTGGTTATTTTATAAAGAAACTCTTTCTTTGCTTTTTAATATGCTACAAATAAAATCAGAAAAATTTGGAGACAAATAACAGAGTTGTGTTCAATGCATTTACTTTCTTTAACCCTAATAGGGGATATATGCTCAGAATTTCAGAGATAATAAACTAGATGATAATCTCAGAGCAAACATACTCATAGGTCACAGCCAAATGATGGTACTTGATTATTGCATAAAAGTCAGTCTTCAAAGTAGCACTGTAGCACTGTCATCCCGTTGTTCATCGATTTGCTGGAGCAGGCACCAGTAACGTCTCCATTGTGAGATTTTTTGTTACTGTTTTTGGCATATCGAATACACTACGGGTAGCTTGCCAGGCTCTGCCATGTGGGCCACTCTCTGTTACTTGCCAGGAGACGGTAACTTGCCGGGCTCTCTGAGAGGGATGGAGGAATTGAACTTGGGTTGGCCACATGCAAGGCAAACACCCTACCCACTGTGCTATCACTCCAATCCAGGCTTCAAAGTATGGTCAAAATATTAAAGAAAGTCAAAGGAGCATGTAGGATAACATAGCCTCAGTAGTTTAGGTTTATTGGGTTACTCCCATTACAGTGCTCCTATTCCTCTTTGTTTATTTGTAGCTTCTTTCTTAGAGTGTTGACTTGTAAATAATGTTTTTCTCTTCTCCTTGAGTCCTTTGCATAGTTTATTCAGAGCAAGTCCTTTTTGTATGGACACAGGAAGACTTAACAAATGTTATGCTTTTGTAACCTGGGAGTCATTTGACTCTACATGATATTTTCCTCCAGGGCATCTGTTCTCTTGACCTAAGCCTCAGCTGCCCTTACTTCCTAGCACCCCCAAAGCATGGTCCCGACGTGGGACAAGAAGGACCCAGGGCAAGCGGTGAGTTGTGTGCTACGCTGGCATCGAGATGGGCCTGGCCAAAGTGCCTAATGCTTAACTATAAGTTAAGAGCTTGATCATGGACAAATGCTGTCATGATCCAAACAGTGATACTAGATTGGGACCCTGCTAGGGTGAGGAATGATTAATCTGGCCTGAGTGCTGTGGTCTGAGCCTGTGGCAAGATGTTGCCATGAGAGCTGCCTTGCAAGCCTCAATGTATCCCTTGCTATGTCCATACAAAAATAACTAGTATTAAGATGTTAATACATTCCTGGACTAAGGAAAAGAAAAAAACCTTAAGAGTGAGGAAGGGCTTTGGAATGCCCTGCCCTCAGGAAGGGCTTTCTTATGTTGATTTTGCTACCTGGCTGGTTGTAGCCTAGAGGGCAAGGTGGGAGAGACAAGTAGGAGGAGACAGAGAAGTGAGAGAGAAGAGGCAGTTGATCCAGAGAGAGGCCGGAGCTGGGAGTGCGGGGGATAAGAAAGATTGAAGATTGAATAAACGGTAACCAATCAGCAACTAGCTTGGTCCTCGTTCTTCCTTCGCCTGTCCTTGACCACCGGCCGTCCCGATCCAGTCCACACACTGCGGTTCCAGGGCACCGAATGCGGGCGGTGAGATAGAGCCACCTGGAGAGCCCGCGAGTGCACTCGCCCCTCGGCGAGCTTTAGTTTTTTACAGGAGCAGAAAACTAAACTAAAATAAACTTCACAAATATCCCCAATACATACCAAAAATATTGCAATAAGTTTGTGATTCCAGGGCGTTCGCCTTGCACGCAGCTGACCCGGGTTCGATTCCTCCGCCCCTCTCAGAGAGCCTGGCAAGCTACCGAGAGTTTCTCGCCCGCATGGCAGAGCCTGACAAGCTACCCGTGGTGTATTCGATATGCCTAAAACAGTAACAACAAGTTTCACGATGGAGACGTTACTGGTGCCTGCTCAAGCAAATCGATGAGCAAAGGGATGACTGAAATACCAATGATCTAAACAAAAAATCAAGAAGCACAGAGTAGGCAAATGTATCATAACTGATGTTTACAAGAGATCCATCTGACCTGACATGATAAATACAGCCTCTATATAAAAGACAGAAGAAATAATAATGGCAAGTAGTGCCCTAAAACATACATGGCCAAAAACTCAACTACATGAAAAAATGCTCAGCATCGCTTATCATCAGAGAATTTCAAATCAAGACAGCAGTGAGATACCATCTAACAGTAATGAGAATATCACATATCAAAAATAGCAGGAACCGTCTGTGTTGGCAGGGATGTAGTAATAAAGGAACTCTCCTCCACTGCTGGTGGGAATGTTTTCTGGTACAATCTCTGAGGAAAAGTCTGGAGAGTTCTCAGTAAACTTAGAATTTAACTGACATATGACCCAGCAATTTGACTTTGTTGCATAAAAACACTCTCACAAAAGGAGTTATACATACAATATACATTATTATTTATTATTCACTCAGTACAAGAGGTAAGATATGGAATCAACCTAGGTACCCAACGACAGATGAATGGATTATGAAGATGTGGTGTTTATACAAAAATGGAATACTATACAACTTCAAGGAACAAAGAAATCATGCAATTTTCTGCAGAATGATTGGAACTAGAAGATAATATGTTGAGTGAAGTAAGCCAGAAGAAAGAATGATCACAGAATGATCTCACTTATCTGTGGTATGCAGAATATTGGATGTTGAGATTCCTCTCTTCTGCCTGTATCCCCCTGTCTCCAGCAACTCAGCAGCCATGCCCGTAAGCCACCTCTGGCTGGTGCCAGATAATCTCGTCATCGGCCACCATCCTGATCACATGTCCTCTCCCAGAAGGGAGCAACATGATGCTCGCTATAACCATGACGCTGGGCCCCGAGCTTGGCTGTTCCATTCAGGGCGCCCCAGAAGGGGGCAGGTGAGACCCCATCCCGCCCCAAGGAACCAAGCTCCAGCAGCCCAAAACTTCCAGAAATCAACCACCCCCCTGCTCACGGCTGCTCTCCACATGCTCAGGCTGAGCCTCACCCACAAGTGAACCTATTCCTGGACACTTCATTCCACACACCCTACCCATACTCCAAGTGTACCACATTTGATGGGATTCAAAGTAGGAAGCAAACAAGCTTAGAGGGAAATATTATATTATTTCAGTTCTGCTTTGGGACAGGGATTGGGGTTTGGGATTGAAATATGGTGGTGGGATTGGTGTTTGAATATTAAATGTAACTGTTGTGAACTTCTTTAAAAATAGAAAATTAAAAATTAAATTAAATCTTTAAAATATCTCTCATATGATTCAGCATTTCTGCTTCTTGGCATCTAATCATAAAGCATGTGATCTTTGTAGTACTTAGTAGACTAGCCCAGGATATGGAAGCAGTCTCCAATATTTATTAATATCATAAATGTTATCACTATAGTAAGTTATGTTACCTGAAACATAATTTAAAAAGGATAAAAGACATTTAAAATATAAGTATTTTGAGAAAAAAGTTCATCTAGAAAAGGAGTTTTGAACTAAAACATAAGTTGTTTTCCCTTTGTAAAGAGATTTGATGGATGTTTTAGTTTATTTGCTCAATTCAGCATGTATTCAGTAATAAAGTTAGATTTATTTTTTAATTTAAAAAATTGCAGTACATTGTTCAGAAACAACAAGACCTGGCAAGGTTGTGGTAAAAAGGAATCCTCTTCCACTGTAGGTGGGGCTGTTTTCTTGTTCAGCCTCTACAGAAAATAGTATAACTTCTCATAAAATTAAGAGCTTCCATACAATCCAGGAATTCCTTTACTGGAATCTACTCCAAGAACATGCACAGATATGTTCATTGCAGTGTTGTTAACAATGACCAACTTCCAGAAACAACTCTAAGGGCCAACAGGAGATGAAATTAGGAAATTGTGGTATACATATACAGTAGCATACTAAAACACTAATATGCAGTATATATGCACACATATGTTCATCACAATAATAATTGCCTTTAGTTTTTTTTTCATCTCATTGACAGTGTTTAACAAATTCCCTCCATAGACATTTTACTTGACTTGACAGGACTCTTCTTTTTACTGCACTGGTGAGATATAAAATTATCATATAAAAATTAATTTTATATGAGATATAAAAATTATATATATTATAAAAAATAGCCACAGGATCCAAGACATGAAAATTAATGAAGTATACTACTGTTGCATTAAATATATTGTGTTGAACTTTCATTTATATAGAAATCATTTGTTAATATATAAAAACACATTCCATTCTATATTTCGTTTTATTCTTGTACCATTTGGTTCTTAGAGTTTGCTGCCCACATGGGACAGCCTTGAAAGCTTCCCACGGTGTATTCATATGCTAAATCCAGTAACAAGCTGGATCCCATTCCCCTGACCCTGAAAGAGCCTCTAGTGCGACATCATTGGGAGGTCTGAGTCCAGAGAGACTTCTAAGATCTCAGGGAAAGGACAAATGGAGAGGTTAATGAGACTGCTAGAAAAATCGATGATTAACAGAATTTCGTGATCATGATCGTGACCATTTGGTTAAAAGAATATAAAAATTTGTTTGACAGGCAGAGTATTAGCACATCATATTCATAACCACAGACATGACAGTCTAGAGAACAGTTTTAACTTCACTATGTTTAATAACCTTAGTTCTATGATTAGAGTCTGAGATTATTTTTACTGACACTGTCTGTTTCCCTAATTTTTTATTTTATTTGCCACAGAATATCCAGTATTTGCTTTTTTCTACTATATTAATTCACTTAATTCCCACTGGTTCCACCCATGTTGCAGCAAATTGCAGAATTTTATCTCTCACAGCTGAGTAGTATTTAATTGTGTATACACATCAAAATTTCTTTATCTGCTTATTTGTTGTTGACACTGTGTTCGTTCCCAAGACTTGGATATAGAAAATATTACCACACTCTACAAGGTGTATATATATACATATATATACACATATATATCTCTTTAAAAGAATGTGTTTAGTTTGTGTAAGTACCTAATAATAGAATTTCTGTATCATGTTTTATTTTTAACTTTTTTTTCCTTTTAGGCCACTCCCAGTGGTGTAAAGGGCTACTTTTTATAAGTTGTATGTTGTTGTTGTTTTTTAATTTTTTTAACTTAATTGAATCACCGTGAGATAGTTACAAGCTTTCATGTTTGGGTTACAATCTCACAATGATCAAACGCCCATCCCTCCACCAATGCACATTCCCCACTACCAATATCCCGGGTATACCCCCCTTTCCCACCCTCCCCCTGCCTCTATGGCAGATAATATTCCCCACACTCTCTCTCTACTTTTGGGCATTATGGCTTGCAACAAAGACACTGAGAGGACATCACGTTTGATCCATTATCTACTTTCTGCATGCATGTCCCATCCCAACTGGTTCTTCCAGCCATCGTTTTCTAAGTGATCCCTTCTCTATTCCATCTGCCTTCTCCCCTCTGCTCAAGAGGCAGGCTTCCAGCAATGGAGCAATATTCTGAACCTTTGTATCTACTTTCCTTGGGTGTCAGCCATATGTGATGTTATTCTATACTCCACAAATGAGTGCAGTCCTTCTATGTCTGTTTCTCTCTTTCTGACTCATTTCACTTAGCATGATACTCTCCATGTCTATCCATTTATAAGCAAATTTCATAACTTCATCTTTCCTAACAGTGCGTAGTATTCCATTGTGTAGATGTACCAAAGTTTCTTTAACCAGTCATCTGTTCTAGGGCACTCGATTGTTTCCAGATTTTGGCTATTGTGAACAGTGCTGCAATGAATATATAGGTACATGTGTCATTTCTACTGTGCTCTTTTGCATTCTCAGGATATATTCCCAGAAGTGGTATTGTGGGGTCATATGGAAGCTCAATTTATACTTTTTGAAGAACTGTCCATATTGTTTTCCAGAAAGGCTGGACCAGTCGGCATTCCCACCAACAGTGAAGGAGTGTTCCTTTTCCCCCACATCCATGACAGCACTGGTTGCTTTTGTTCTTTCGATTGTGTGCCAGTCTCTATGATATCTCATTGTTGTTTTGATTTGCATCTTCCTGATGACTCATGATGTGGAGCATTTTTTTCATGTGCCTTTGGGCCATTTCCATTTCTTTTTTTGAGGAAACTTCTGTTCATTTCTTCTCCCCATTTTTTGATGGGGTTGGGTTTTTTTTTTTCTTATACAATTCTACAAGTATCTTGTGTATCCTTGATATTAATCCCTTATCTGATGGGTATTGGATAAATATTCTTTCCCATTCTGTGGGCTCTTACTGTATTTTGATCACTGTTTCTTTTGAAGTGCAGAAGCTTCTTAGTTTGATGTAGTCAGAGGGATACTTTTTAAGGCTTATTTTGTTTTTTGGTGCACATCAAATGTTTCTCAGTTTCCCTTTTGTTTGGACCCACACACAGGTCACTAGGTGCTTATTTTTAACTTTTAGAGAAATATCCAAACTGTTTTCTGTAGACAGTAAATCAATTTACATTCTCATGAGCTATGAATGAGGGATCCATTTTTTCTCCACATATCTTCCAGTAGCTGATTTTTTGGGGTTGGGGGGAGGCTTTTGGGGGCCATAGCTAGATATGCTTGGGGCTTACTCCTGTCTCTGTGCTCAGAGACCACTCCTGGTGTGGGTTGGGGCACAACATGTGCTGCCAGGTATTCAACCCATGTCAGCTGCATTCAAAGCAAGAACCTTACTTGATGTACTATGTATCTGGTCTTTTTGGATTTCTTATCCTTTTAAATGCAGACCATTGCTGTGCGAGGTTATATTTCTTTGTCATTTTGATTTGGTCAAAATTATCACTCAGTAATTAGTGACAATCAAGTTATTTTTTTGCCATCTACATGTCTTAATGAAAGTGAATTTTTATCCCGTACTGTTTTATGGGTTTGTTTTTTGTTGTTGATTTTTGGAATTTCTTTAAGTCATCATCATTTATAGTTGAGGTTTGAAAATATAATATTCAAAAAAAAATCACACAGACAGTGTCAACTTCCCTACATCAGTGTCCTTAAGTTGTCTCCCACACAGTAACCTGGTTCCTTGACATGGATATTTAATCCTTCCTTGCAGCTGCATGGAATTCCATTGTATATATACTATACCTTCACTCTCCATTCATACATCCTCAGATACCTAGGGTAATTCCATATCTTAGCTATTTTGCTAAGTGCTGCAATAAATAATGGTGTGATATGTCTTTTTGAATATTTTTTGTTTGTATCCTGAGTGTAGATAACAAGAAGCTGAGTCATGTGGCAAGGCTATTTTTAGTTTTTTGAGAAATCGACATGTTATTTTCCACAGGGCCAAATAAGACAACATTTCCACCAGTAGTGTATAAAAGTCCCTCTTTTATATGTTGTTGTTTTTCTGCATTCAGTTTTGTGTGTTTTTAGTTTTATTCCTTTTTTTGTGTCATGCAGAAACTTAAACAATTTTTTATAGAACTGTTTGTATATTTTTTTTCTGTTGCCTTTTTCAATAGAATCTTCTCTTCAAAACATCTTTGAGGTCCAAACATTGGAACATTCTGCCTATATTTTTGTCAATATATTTCATAAATTTTTGTCTGTCCTCAAGGTCTTCGATTCACTTTGAATTGATTTTTGTATAAGTTGTTAGATATGGATCTAGCTGCAATTATTCACAGGCCATTATCCAGTTTCCCCAACATCATTAATTGAAAATGCTATCTTTACTCCACTTTATACATCCAACTCCTTTGTTAAAAATAGTTGACAAACCTTGGAATTTGTATTGGAGTACTTGATTCTAACCCATTGCTCAAATTTTCTAACCATATTCCAGTGCATTACTCTTAGAATTTCCATGTCTTTATATAATAGTTCAAATTAGATAATGAGATACTTACAGATATCTTATTTATAAGATGGCTTTGGATGTTTTGCATGTTTAATGATTGAATACAAACTTTATTATTGATTGTTCTAAGTCTATGGAGAATGTCATTTGAATTTCTATGAGGATTGTGGGAAAATGCCCCCTAACACAAACCTCTAGGTTGGTATAGTCCACAGGGTCAGAGTTTAGATGTTAGAATGTAATGAGTTTAAACCGGATTACAAATGTGAACTCAGGAAATAATAGAATATGTGATGAATATACATGCTGGCTGCAAATGTGCACAAAGGACAGCACAGAATAAAGGGTTTAGGGTCTTTTAGATGTAGAGGGAAATAGGGGCAAAAATAGAATAGGAAATTGTCAAGAATTTTCACTCGAAGGGTCCTTGCTGATTGGCTTTGTGGAAAAAATAACCCATCTCTGCTTTTTAATTCTATTGAATGTTAATGTCCTTACTAAGTATCCTTAATGTATCTGTCAACTTAAACAGTGGCTCATGTTGGAATATGGGTGGGGGAGCAATGACTGCCCAGGGGACCCTAAAGCTCTAGTGTCCTTATGTTTGTCTCCTTATTTATCTGTTACTCATTTTTTCTGACTGACCCCCACTGGACAGTGGTCAAAGGTGACAATACAATTGTCATTAAACAAATGATTGCATGAATCTGGATATTAATTTCGGTATTATGCTTATTTTGATTATATTGATTCTTCTGATCCACGAACATAGAATATGTTTTCATTTGCAAAGGTCTTATTTTACTTTTTGAGTAATTTGCAGTTTTTGAAGTATGGATAACTCTCATCTTTTGTTAAGTTGTTTCCTAGGTACTTAATGTTTTGAGACATCATTTTGAATGAGTTAGATTCCTTGATTGCTTTCTCTTCTAGTTTTATACTTATATACCAAAATTTATCTGTTGATGTTGCTGCTGGTTACTTTGCTGTATTAGTAAACAGCTTCTGGAAGCTTTCTTTAGATCTTTTTCTTACAGTTTGACTTTTCCAGTCAAACTATAGATCCCTTTGATTTCTTAATCTTGCATTTTTTCTTGATTTCTTTATCATGGATTTCTGCTCTGATTTTTATTATTGTCTCCTATCTTCTGGAATTTGGAATCATTTGTTGTTCATATCTAGGGATTGGCTTAAGATTTGTGTTTAGGTGATTGATTATTGTAGGCCCATATTGCTTTGATTATTTTCCTTAGTACATCATTCACTGTGTTTCATAGCTCCTGTAAGGTTATTTCTTCATTCTCTTTAGTTTCAAGGATTTTTATATTTGTTCCTTGATTTTCTCTTTGACTCAGTTGTTAGCAGTGTTTTATTCAGCTAACAGCACGTATAGTTTTTCCCCATAGTTTTATGTTTGATTTCTGCTTTTATGGCCCATGGTCTCAGAAGATACTTCATTGGATTTCTGTATACCTAAGTTTCCATATGTTAAAGTTACTGTACAGTATATGTTCTGTCCTGAAAAATGATCCGTACACACAAGAAAAGAATGTTTCTTCCACTTTTTGAAGATCGGGTGTCTATTAACCCATGTTATTTTAACTCTTCATTAGTACTCATACATCTCACTGATATTCTCTCTGGTGTTCTATCTAGTGTGAAAATGAAGTGTTGACGTCTGCCACTGCTATTGTGTTTTCATCAATTTGTTATTTTAGGTCTGTGTGCAGAAGCTTTATAATCTTTGCTGAGCCCTTTATTTGGTGAATGCAAGCTAATAAGAGTTAATACTTCTTGAACTATCATTCCCTTAACCAGGAAGTAGCATCTGTTTCTATCCCTAATTATTTGTTTTTAATTTTTTTATTAGTGAACCACTGTGAGGTACAGTTACAAACTTATGAACTTTCGTGTTTGTATTTCAGTCATACAGTGATCATTTACCCATACCTCTACCAGTGCCCATTCTCCTCCACCAATGTTCCCAGTATCCCTCCCACCACCCGCACCCCACCCCCCACTACCCAACAATGCCTCTGTGATAGCACATTCCCTTTTGTTGTCTCTCCTTTTGGATGTTGTCGTTTGCAATAGATGTATTGAGTGGCCTCAATGTCTCCAGACACGTTGTGCACCAGGTCTGGGCAGAGCAGGGCGAAGGATGATGGGTGTGCAGAAAAAACACTCCTGGAAACAGCTGAGGACCGCTCACTTTATTGCCAACTACACACACATTTATATAGAGAGAGGGTCTTGGTTTAAGAGGAATGTCCAATCACATAGTTTAGTACTACTGACCTATCACCTTTCCAGTTCTGCTTTGCCCTGTCCCAATCCCAGATAAGGCTAGATGCTGCAGTTAGGAATGCAGTTAGGTGACAATTCTTGGGGAATAGGACTCAACACCAGATACCTGGTGCTTTTAAAATGCACTCCCTACTGAGCCACTATGCAGGGACAGATCTTATCTGCTGTGGTGCCTGTTGCCATGCTGCACAATTTTTATATTGAATGCTATTGGCCTTTTTAAAGTATGGTTATTTTAGCGTTTTTGTCTACCAGTGGCTTATTTTAATGTTTATCCATCCTTTCACTTTAAGCCTTTATTTAGCTTGTGAGAAGTTAGGTGTGTTTCCTATAAGCATAAAATAGGTAGATTTATGGTTTTCTAATCTATAAAGTCACTCTGTAACTTTTTGTTGGAGAGTTTAGGCCATTGACATTCAGAGAAATTATTCTATGTGGGATTCAGTTGATTTTGCATTAAGCTCCACTTTTTATACACCTCTTTTCAGCAATTAATGCAGGTCTGGTTCACTTATAGCAAATGTTGCCAGATCTTATTTGTTTTTAGTATTTCTGTCAAATCTAAGTGATAGATTTTCAGGGTACTGGACTCCAAGTTGAAATTATTTTTCATTTAATATCTTGACTTGTAATTCCACTCTTGTTTATATATTTTCATATGGTGAATCTGTTGTGATTCTTATGTTATTTACCTTGTGTTTGAGATGTTACTTTTCTCAGTGATTAAAGTATTCTCTTTGCTTTTTGACACTTTGATTGCAATGCATTTTGGTATTGTTTGGTTTGAGTCTGTTTTGTTTGGTACTCTTTGCGCTTATTGAATGTGTGCAGAACCCTCACTTTAGAGAGTGCAGTAATTTTGAGTTATTATCTTTTCCAACAGTTCATTTCTATTCTCTTTTTTATCTTCTAGTATTCCTGTAATTCAGAGATAATTGCAGTTTTCTAAGAAGCATCTTAAATTCTGTGCCATTCTTTCATTTCTCTTTTTTGCCACTTTGTTATTGTTGCCGATTTAAATTATATCTTCACATTTCCTGATAGGTCTCTCTACATTCATAATTCTGTAACTGTGGCTTGCTATTGTATTCTTTAGCTCCTTCAATTCCAATTGTATGGATTCTTTTACACTATGAATAAATCATCCTTAGTTTGTCTTCCTTGAGTTTCTTCTTTGAACTTCTCTTTCCGTGATTGCTTAATTACCATCACCATTGCACAGTGTTAATTGGAGTTCCTTTGCCACCAGGCTTGAGGATTTTGATGAGTTGAACTTCTACCCATTTTTGGAAGCAGATCTGAATCCCATTTTGACTTCATTCTTGGTGTCTTTTCGGTACTTACAATGAATTTTTAATTTCTGGTTACTTGTGCACTGCTTAGATTCATTATTTATACTAATGGGCTAGTCCTTATAGCCTTTGTTATTCATACTTTTTCAGTTACCATATAATGTGATTTTAGTGGGACAAAGAGGTGTACATTTAGTTTCTTCCTTCTACTAACAGGGCTTTTATAAGTGTATTCTTACACTGAATTTACAGTTTGTAACTTCCCACCAGTGACAACTTCCTTCCACCAGTGTACCTATATTCCCTCCCTACCCTAACCCCCATCCAATCCTCACCCATCAACTTGACAGGCACATTACAAAGTTTCAGTAGTTGCAGCTGAGATCATATTTTCAGATTTGATGAGTCTGTGTTTTGGATATATGTTTATACCACTAAATCATATCACCAGTATTGTGTAATCTCCAGGCTGCTAGGGAGCCCTTGGGGCTCTCTCTCACCACCTGCTTTCAGTGGACTCTGACCTCTTCCCCACCCAGGACAGTCAATCTCATGGGTGGATGAAGGAGCAAACAAGGTCCACCAGTCTGGTTGATTGATCAGTTGCAGTTTATTCCATTCTCTACACACGTCTCTTCCAAACTCACTAGTTTTCACTAGAAGACCCATTCTAGTCTCACACTGCCCCTCATTCCTGTCTCCTCCTGTCTCTCCCACTCAGCTCTCCAAACTCTCTCTAGCAGCCTCCCTATATGCCTGCTCTTGCATTCTTCCCCTACATTCTTCTCCCTCTGTCCCCCTTGCCAATGTTTCTGTGCTCCCTCTTGCTGCCCTAGTCTCTCTCTCTCTCTAGTCTCTCTCCAACCCAGTCCCATAGCAAAATCGACATATAAAATCCCTTCCTGATTGCCGATCAGTCTCAAGGGCAGAAATACCACTTAGGATTTTTTTCTCCTTTCCTTGGTCCAATAACTTAATTAACATCTTAACTAACATCTTAATTCTACTACTTAATATTAGTTATTTTGTATGGATGGAGTTAGAGCTACATTGAGCTTGTAGGGTGGCTCTCCTGGAGACATCTTGCTATAGATCTCAGACTGCAGCACTCAGGCCAGATTAATCTTTCCTAAATCTAGTGGGGTCCTAGTCTAGATGTTACTTTTTGGATCATGACATACTTTGTCCATGACTATGCTCATAACTTATAGTTAAGTACTATGGTGCTTTGGCCAGGCTCATTTCGATGCCAGCGTAGCTAACACCTTGCCCTTTGTCCATCCAGTCCCTCGTCAGGACTCTGCTTTTGGGGTGCTAGGAAGTAACTTAAGTCTGATGCTTAAGTCGAGAGAGCAGATGCCCAGGGGTGAAGATCATTCAGAGTCAGTTAACTCCAAGTTATAGAAGCATAGCATTAACTGTCTTGTGTCTATACAAAAAGAACATTGCTCTGAATTAACTATTCAAAGGAGTTAAGGAGAAGAGAAAAACAATATTTACAAGTTAACAGAGTCTGATTAGGATATAAAGGTGATTGACTGGTTGGGGAAACAGACCACAAACAAAGAAGTTACAAGTAAACACAGAGGAATGGGAGCACCGTGATGAGAGTAACCCAATAAAACTAAGCTCCCTGTGGTGAGGCAGAAAGGACAAACCAATGTTATCCTACACTGTATAACTGAAGTGTTGTCTATTCACCCATTACTTCTTGTTCTTCCCTCATGCCAATGATTTATTTTCTTCTCTGCCCTGATCCTCTAAATACTGGGATAAGTTGTGATCTAGGAATCTCCATTTTATTATAGTTTATTTTCTCATAGAGTATTCTATGTACCATAGAAAAGTGAGATCATCTTGTATTTGGCTTTCTTATGGCTTACTTCACTCAATGTGATATCTTCCAATTTAGACCATATTGCAGAAAATTGCATGATTCCATTTTTCTTTAACCTGCACAGTATTACAAGGTGTACATATATTACAAATTTATAATCTATTCCTCTGTTTTTGGACACATAGATTGATTCCCTGTCTTAGCTATCATATTGAGTGCAATAGTAAGTAATGTTGTGCTTTTGTCCTTTTGAGAGAGGATTTTTATATCCTAGGGGAGAGGCCCAAAAGTGGAATTGCTGGGTCATATGTCAGTTCAATTCTAATTCTATTGAGAACTCTACTATTTTCCACAAGGGTTGTACCAGACAATATTCCCACTAGCAGTGGATGAGTGTTTCTTTTTCACCACATGTTCACCAATACAGATTTTTCCTGATATTTTTAATATGTTCCATTCTCCCTGGTCTAAGACAGAATCTCGTTTTAATTTGTATTTATCTTTGTCATCTTGATTTGGATTTCTAATGATAAGTTATGCTGAGCATTTTTTCATGTGCCTACTATCTTCCTGTCTTCCTCTGAGAAGTTTCTATTCTTTTTTTCTCCCCATTTTTTGGTTTTGGGATTTTTTTTTGTTGATTTTTATGAGTACTTTATATCTTCTGGATATCAAATCTTAAATGTTTTGAGTGCAAATATCAAATATTTTTCCCATTTAGTTAGCTTTTTTTTAGTTTAACCCATGTTTCTTTTGCCACTCATACACTCTTTAATATTTTGTTGTACCACTTTTTAATTTTTTATTGTGTTGCCTTTTCCAATGGTATTAGATAATTGAAGATACCTTTGAGGTCCAAGTCTTGAAGTGTTCTGCCTATATTTTCCTCAGGTTACTTTATAGTTTCTGGCTGTCTCAAGATCTTTGATACACTTTGCATTGACTTTTCTGTGAGGTATAAGATATGCATCCAGCTTTAATTCATTGCATGTAGTTACCCAGTTTTCCCAGTACCATTTGTTGAAGAGGGTAGCTTTACTCCAATTTATGTTCTCAGCAAACTTATCCACAATTAAATGTCCCTATACATGGGTTTTGACATTGCATATTTTATTCTGACCCAGTGATCAAAGGTCTTATCTTTATTTCAGTGCCATGTAGTTTTGATCAGTATAACTCTATCAATACAGTTTCAAATTAAGTAGTGAAGTAACTCCCAATCTCTTATTTTTAAGTATGGCTTTGGCTATTCGTAATCTTTTCTAATTTCATACAAACTTTGTTCAGTTGTACACAACTTATTTTTGTGTACTGACTTTGGAGCCAGGCACCGTGCAGTATTGGTTTATTGTTTCTAGGAGATTTTTTGTGGAAAATTTAGGGTCTTCTATGTATATCTTCATGTCACATGCAAGTGGTGACAATTTGAGGTTTTCTTTTCCAATTTGGGCCTCTTTTATTTGATTTTCTTGTCTCATTGCTGTAGCCAAGATTTCTAATACCATGTTGAATCTAAGTAGATCGAGTGGGAATCTTTGTCTTCTATCTGATCTGAGAGGGAATTCTTTTAGTTTTTCCCCTTAAACTACCATTATTATCATTAGGAAGGTTCTTTCTACCCCTATTTTGTTGGAAGTTTCTTTTTTATCATGAATCAGTGTTAGATCTCATGAAAAGCTTTCTTTGCCTCAAATGATATAATCATGTGTTTTCTTTCCTTTTATTAATGTGTTTATTATGTTAATTAATTTGCATATGTTGAAACATGCTTCATCCCTGGGATGAATTCCACTTAATCAGAATGTGTGCTTTTTTGATATGTTGTTCAATTTGGTTAGCTAACATTTTGTTAAGGAATGTTGCATAAGTATTGATCAGGGATATCGGTTTTAAAATTTCTTTTCTGATTGTGTCTGTCTGCTATATATGCTAGTGTAATGTTATCTTCATTCAGGTGTTAGGAGTGATTCATTAATCTTCTATATTTTGGAAGAGCTTAAGGAGTAAGACAGTGAATCTTCTTTGAAGGTTTGATATAACTCACCTGTGAACCCATATGGATTCGGGCTTTCAGTCTTGGGAAGATTCTTAATTACTGTTTTAATTTCCTTACTCATAGTGGCCTGTTTAGGACACTTTCAACACCCTCCTCATTCAGCCCTAGGAAATTACATGACTTTAAAAATATATCCATTTCTTTTAGTTTCTCCAGATTAATAGCATCGAATTGTTCATAGTAACTTCTCATTTAGTTTTAAATTTTTGAATGATTCGTTGTAACTTTTATTTTCATCTCTGATCTGATTGATTTATTTGAACATGTTATCTTTTCTTCCTCATGAGTCTAGCTAAAAGTTTATCTCGTTCATGCTTTTAAAGAAACACATCTTGGTTTCATTGATTCTTTGAATTGCTTTTATGGCTTCTATGTTGCTCACATCTACTATAATTTTCTTATTATTTCCCTCTTTCTGCTACTGTTTGAATTTGTTTGTTGTTTCTTCTCAAGATTTTTTAAATGTGTGTTTAGGTTACTGACTTGGACTTTTTCTTCTTTCTTAATGTAGGCCTGCATTGCTATGATTTCCATCTTAGTACATGTTTTGCTGTAACCTAGAGATTCTGGGAGCTTGTGTTCTTAATTGAAATAGGTTTCAATAAATCTTTTAAATTTTCCTTGATTTTCTCTTTGATCCAAGTATTGTTTAGCAGTGTTTAGTTCAGCATTGTGTTGGAAGTTTTCCCTATCTTATTTTTGTGATTTATTTCTATGTTCATGACATTGCCATCTAAGAAGGTAGTTTGTATAGTTTCTGTATTTGTATTTTTATATATCATTGAGTGTGCCCTTATGTGTCATCTCTCCTGGGGAATGTTCCATGTACATTAGTGAAGAATATGTATTCTTTAAGGAGGTGGATTGGGTGTGTAGATCTCTCTATATACCAAAGAATCCCAGTTTTTTCCAGCTCTTTGTTAAGAACTCCTGTCTTTTCACTGATTTTCTGTCTAGTTGATCTCTCTTGTGGGGAAAGTTTTTTGTTGAAGTCTTCTACTGCTATTCCGTTTCTGTCAATGTGATTCTTTAGGTTTGTGACCAGAAGCTTTATGAATTTTGCTGACTCTTCATTTAGTGTGTAAATGTTAATGACAGTACTTCTTGATCTATTGTTCCCTTGAACAATAAGTACTGTATGTCCATCATTGTCTCTAATTACTTTCTTTATATTAAATAGAATTTGTTCTGAAAGAAGTATGGCTGTTCCAGCTTTTTAAAAATCTTCCATTGGCTTGTGTGATTATTTTCCACCCTTCACTCCAGTCTGTATTTATTTATTCTGAGAATTTAACTGTGTTTCCTGTAGGCAGAATATGGAAGGATTTTCTTTGCTAACCTATCCAAAAGCCTGTTTTTATGAATTGTTTCAGTAATTCTTGATGAATTAATTTAGTTGTTGAAAATGCTGCCAAATCCTGTTTGTTTTTCAAAGATTCTTAGCCTCTGTTCTGTCTCAATGATACATTTTTCAGGGTAGTGAACTCAGGCAGGTAGGTTTTTTTTTTCCCCACTAAATATTCTGAAATGTTTTTCCACTTATTCCTATCTGATAGGATGTCATATGGAAGGTCTCTTGCAATTCTTATTTTGTTTCCTTTATATTTGAAGGTTTTCTTTTTTCTTGCTGCTTTAAGTAGTCTGTCTTTGTCTTTTGATTTACCATATTGATTACTATGTGTTTGGGCATTCTTTTGTTTGATTCTCTTTTTTGGTACTCTTTGGGCCTCTTGAATCTGTTCAGGAGCTTCTGACAAGAAAAATTCTCAGTTTTTACTTCTTTGACCAGTTGTTCTTCCCTTTACCTTTTTTTTCCTCCTTTTGATATTCCTGTGAATAAAATATTATTTCTATTGCTATTTTGAACCAACAATCTTACCTACTGTTCTATTTATTTTTCTTTTCTTTTTTCACTTCATAATTGGTGATTACTAACATTTTCTTCAATATCATTGTGAAACAATCTTCTGCATGTAGAATTCTATTGTTTTGTTTTGCTGGGTTTTTTTACCTCCTTCGACTCCATCTGTATGAACACTTTGATACCCTGGATCAATTCATATTTAAGTTAATTGAATTTTTCTTCCACTGAATGCTTTAATTTCATAACCATTGTTTGAGTCATTGATTTGGGTTTTTTATAGGTGGGCCTTAAGAGTTTATTTCAGCCCATTCATTTATCAGGACTTCTGTTCCTGTCTATCAGAGAAGGCAAAATATTTTATTTCACCATTGTTCCTAAATATTTCTAAGTGCTACAACTTGAGTGTAAGATGCCAGCTGCCTGAGGTATGATTTGTTATTTATTCAGCAAGCAGTACTACTTATGTGTTATTAGTATAATGATGTATGTGCCCTTCAGATTACTTCACTGGTTATGCATTTCAGTGTATAATATGTCAGTTTGTATAGAAAAGTTAAATTTACATATATGAGGAATATATAAGACCTAAGAGCCCTTGAAATTGGAGGAGATATAGGTGACTCCGAGGTACTTGATTTTCTATGGCACAATTGTGAATGGGATTGTTTCTTCAGTATAAGTTTTTTCTTGTTCATTATTTGCATATAGGAAAGCAATGGACTTTTGGGTATTGATTTTGTTACCTGCCACTATACTATACAGATCTATTATTTCTATGAGCTTTTTGGTAGAGACTTTAGGATACTCTAAGTATAGCATCTTGTCATCTGCAAATAGTAAGAAGTTGATCTCTTCCCATTCCTCTAGGGATGCCCTTAATATCTTTTGCTTCCCTAACTACTATGGCGACTTTCCAGTACTATATTGAATAGAGTACAAGCAATCTTGTCTTGTTCCCGATCTTAGAGGTAAGGCTTTTAGTTTTTCCCCATTGAGAATAATCCTTGCTGTGTGTTTGTAGTGGATGGTATAGATGATATTTAAGAGAGTTCATTGGAATCCCATTTTGTTGAGAATTTTTAACATGAATGGGTACTGGATCTTGTCAAAGGATTTTTCTGTATCTATTGATATTATCATATGGTTTTTATCGCTTATTTTGTTGATGTGGTGTAATATGTTGATTGACTTGCAAATATTAAACCAGCTTTGTATCCTCAGCATGAATCCTACTTGGTCATATTATATAATCTTTTTGATGACTTGTTAGATTCTATTTGCTAGTACTTTGTTGAGGATCTTTATATTTCTGTTCATCAGAGATATCAGTCTAGAATTTTCTTTTTTTGTGGGTTCTCTGTCTGCTTTGGTTATCTGCTTTAACTGATAAAAACTATTCGGGAGTGTTTCTGTTTCTTCAATTTCCTGAAGGAGATGAAGGGATGATGCAGCATCTCTGAGGTTTGGATTTCTAGAGGGTTGTGGGAGAGGCTTCCTCTGTCCCAGATAACCAAGAAGGGATTGTAGACATCACAGAATTTGCAGGGCAGGCTGGGGGCTTACACTCTTGTAACATCTGAGTGAGAAAAGAGGCCTGTGTCAGTTTTTTGGTCTTTGGGGTTATGTGTTTTGTTCAAAGGACTGTGTGAGGGGCTTCCTCAGTTAGGGGGCCAAGAAGGTGTTACATATGATGCAGAATAATGGGTAAGTATGGGGGCTGGCATTATAGAAGACACCTGAGTCACAAAGGTGGCCAGTGTCAGTTTCCTAGGTTCTTGGAGGCATACTCTGGACTTCAGAGGACTGTAAGTGGGATTCCTCAGTCCGGGGTATACAGGAATGGGTCATAGACCTGTTTGTTCATTTTTAATCTTACCCTCCATATGGTTTTTCTTAGTGATTGTATTAGACAACATTCCCACCAGCAGTGGATGAGAGTTCCTTTATCACACCATTCCACCAACATGGATTGCTACAAATATTTTTGATATGTGTCATTCATTCTCACTGGTGTGAGAAGTTTTCTCATTATTGTCTTGTTTGGGATTTCCCTAATATTAAGTGATGGTGAGCGTTTTCTCCTATGCTTTTTGACCACCTATAGCTATTCCTCAAGGAAGCCCCTGTTCATTTCCTCTCACCATTTAAAAATATTTTCATTACTGTTTGTGAATACTTTATATATTGTGATATAAACCTTTTATCTCATTTGTTGACCTTAAATATTTTCTTCATTCAGTTAACGTTCTTGATAAAAATTTTTAATTTGATGTTGTGTCATTTGGTTCATTTTGATTCTGTCACCTTTGCAAATGGCATTGTGTCATTGCAGACACTTTGAAGTACAGATTGTAGAGTGTTCCACCTATATTTTCCTCCATGAGTTTTATAGATTCTGATCTGATTTCAAGTCTTTGATACACTTTGAATTGACTTTTTGTAACATGACATATGGATCCAGTTTTGATTCTTTACAGATGGTTATACAAATTTTGCCAGTGCCATTTGTTGAAGAGGCTGTCTTTACTCCATATCTTTTACTCCATATCTTTTACTCTCAGCATCTTTGTCAAATATTAGCTCACCACATATGTGGGGGTTTGTACTAGGATATTCTATTCTTACCCATAGTTCAGAGAGTCTTTCCTTATTCTAATATCATGCTATTTTGATCACTGTGGCTTATACACTCTGCAGAATGGATCAGAAGATGAAATCCATCCATTAGCTGCTTACAGCAAACACATCTAACGTCACAGGATAGACAGTCTCAGAGTGAAAAGATGGAAACCATCATACAAACTAACAGTAAACAGAAAAAAATTGGGAGAGCCATACTTATATCATACGAAACAGCATTCCAGCTAAAGAATACAATTAGAGATAGAACACTACATTTTGGTTAAAGGAACTAAGAAGATCAACTAAGATCAAGAAGAAATAAATTTTATTAACATATGTGCACCACATGTAGTATCATCAGAGTTTATATGGCTTTTGCTCACAAATATAAAGAAACTTATGGATGGAAATACAACAGTAGTAGAGGACTTCAAAATTCCTTTGTCACTACTGGACATATCAAATGTACACAACATAAATGAATCTATAAGAGCACTAAATGAAGAAGTAGAAGAGCTGGTAATATTGGGTATAAACCGGGCCCTATTTCCTTGAATATATTAATATACTTTAATAATGCACAAAGAACATTCTTCAGGAGAGATCACATATTGGGGCACAAGACAAATTTACAGAAATTCACAGACATAAAAATAATACCAAGTATCCTATAAGACCATAATGTTACAAATATAGAAATGAATCTTATAAAGAAAAATTGCAAATCTCTAACACCTAGAGACTTGCCAGCCTGCTACTATATAGCAGCTGGATCAAAGAGTAAATCAAGTAAAACATTTTAAAAATTCCTTGAGACTAATTATAATAAACAAGTTATCAAAGTCTATGGGATACAACAAAAGTCACACTTATTGTAAAATTCATGGCAATGGAGGCCTATATTAGGAAAGAAAAAAATTAAATTAAATTCATGTTCACATCCCATATTCACACCTCAAATATTTGGAGAACCATCAAAAAGTAAATCCAAACACCAGCAGTAGGAAGAAAATGATAAAAGCTAGAGCAAATATCAGTGACATAGAAACCAATAAAGGAACAAAAAAATCAAAGTAAACAGAAGCTGGTTCTTTGAAAGAATAAATAAGGTAGACTAACCTTTTTTTAGAGTCATGAGGAAAAAAGAAGGGAACTTACTGAAATTGAATCAAAAATGAAAAGGGACAAATAACAAGATAATACCTAATAATCCCAGGACAGGGCCAGAGGGATAATACAGAGGGTAGGGTGTTTGCCTTGCATGCAGCTGACCCGGGTTTGATCACTGGCATCCCATATGATCCCCCCCAGCACCACCACGAGTAATTCCTGAGAGCAGTGCCAGGAGTAACCCCTGAGCATTGATGGGTATGGCCCAAAAGGAAAAAAAAGCCAGGACATCACTAGAGCTTACTGTGAACAATTCTACTCAGTTAGTTGGAGAGCCTAGAATAAATGGACAGGTTATTAGGAACATGTAATCTCCCAAAACTGAATAAAGAGGAAATAGAAAACATGTTCAAACTCAGTATATCAAAATCCTCCGCGAGTTGTATTGTGGATTCACCACCAGGATCTCACCATTCTACAAGGAAGTGATCATTGATGTAAAGAGAGGGGTGTGACAGGGTGATACCATTTCACCAAAACTCTTCAGTGCCGCCCTCGAGAACATCATGTGACGACTGGAATGGGAAGGAATGGGAGTGAAGATAGACGGTCGGCAATTACACCACCTCCGCTTCGCTGATGACATCATTCTCATAACACCAACCATTAGCTAAGCGGCACAAATGCTTGCCGACTTCAACCATGAGTGTGGAAATGTCAAAATGACAGTACTCCCCAAAGCACTATACAGATTTAATGTGGTCCCCATAGGGATACCTGTGGCATTCTTCAAATAAATAGACAAAACACTCCTGAAATTCATATGGAACAATAAACCCACACGAATAGCTCAAGCAAACCTCGGGCAAAAGAAGATGGGTGCCATCACCTTCCCCAATCTCAAGCTGAGTACTGCCATTTTGATAATGTTAATCTTCCCTATCCATGAGCAGGGGATCTGTCTATATTTCCTAGTGTCCTCTCTTATTTCTTGAAGTAGTGTTTTGTAATTTTCTTTGTATAGGTCCTTAATCTCTTTAGTTAAGCTGATTTTAAGGTACTTGATTTTAATATTTTAACTGAATCAAGCACTTTATCCAAAATGTCATTCACCATGGCAAGATAGGATTCATCCCATGGATGCAAGAATTGTTCAGCAAGTACAAATCAATGAATTTAGTACAACACATCATTAAAATTAATGAGAAAAATCATGTTAAGTCAATTGATGCAGATATAGCTTTTGACAGTATCCAGCGTGCATTCATGATAATATTACAAAAGAACATGGCAGTTGAATGAATCTTTCTCAAAATCGTAATGGTCATCTATAACAAACCCACAGTCAATGTCATTCTCAGTTTTGAGTAACTGATAGAATTCCCTCTGAGATCAGGCATCAGGACAGGATGTCCACCATCTCCACTATTTTTCAGTTAAGAATTAGAAGCCCTAGCAACAGATATCAGATAATATAAGCAATCAAACTTATTGAAAGAGAAAATTAAGATAACAAATTATCAGTATTTGCAGATGAAATGGTAATATACATAGAAAAACCTCGTTTACTAAAAAAAGATCTTAGAAACAATAAGCCAATTAAGCAAAGGTGAGTCTACAAAGTTAGCACACAAATTATGTCATATTCCTACAAGCAAATAGTGACCTAGAAGAGAAAGAGTCCACCCATACAAAAATATCCCGAAAGTTCAAGTACCTAGGAATCAACTAAAAAAAAGATGGAAAATATCTGTACCATGAATACACTACAAAACACTTAAGAAAATATTAAATGAACATCAGAGGAAAATAGAAAATATCCCATGATATTGGAAGAATAAATGTGTCAAAATTACTTTTGTACTGAAATTACTATATTTATTCAATATTGACCAAATAAGATTACTGATGATATACTTCATGGACTTAGAACTTCCAACAGTAAGGTTTGTATGGAAGCATAAAGCACTCCAAATAGCCAAATCCATATTGAGAAGATACTGGGGGCTATTTCACTACTTAACTTTAAACTGTATTGTAAGCCTCTGGTGATCAATACAGCATGGTACTAGAATAAGAATACATTTTCTGACCAAGGGATTAGAATCAAATACAGAACAATAAAATAACCCTCATACCTATTCGCAACTAATTTTTTACAGGGAGGCAAGGTAGATTATGTGGGTTACTGGTAGCCTCTTTAACAAATTGTGCTAGGAAAACAACCTCATGTGAAAAAAATGAAGCTGGATTCCTATCTCAAAATTTACACTGAAGTCAACTCAAAGTGGTTCAAAGGCCTTGACATCAAACTAGAATTCAAAAAAATATTCTCAGGAAAATATTGACAAAACTCTCCAATATTTGGTTTCTTAATGGTGTTTTAATGATGTGGCTCCACTGACAAAGAATAAAAAATAAAGAAATGGGATTTTATAAAACTAAATGTTTTTTGAATGGTTACAAAACTAAATGCAATGAATTTTTATGCTCAGCTCATCAAATAAATTATTAAAATCCAAGATATATAAAAAGTTCATAAAGATCAATATAAAAATTCTACAGATAAGCTTTCAGTACCTGTAGCATAGACCATAATTCCTAAAGATCAGATGAGAGAGAGAGAAAAAGAGAAGAAAAGAAAGTGCCTGCCATAGACGCAGGGTATGTTGCGGGTTAGAGGGGTAGGACCAAACCTGGGCACATTGGTGGTGGGAAATATGTACTGGTGAAGGGATGGGTGTTGTAACATTGTATGCGTGAAACTTAATTATGAACAATTTTATAATTGTGAATCTCACTGTGATTCAACAAAAATTAAAAATATATTACAAACCCTTTCAAAAAGTTCGGAGAAGAAATGAACAGATATTTCTCTGAAGACAATATGGATGGTCGATTAAGCACTCATTATCACTTTTGTTAGGGAAATTCAAATCAAAACAATACCTCACACTAGTAAAAATGATACAAATCAAAAACTGGGAACAATCTATGTTGGTGGGAATGTAATGTAAAGGGGACTCTTATCCACTGATGGTGGGAATGTTACCTTGTTCTTGTTTCAACCTATATTCAAAGTATTATGGAGGCTTCTTAGAGAAGTAAGAAAAGAGATTCCATAAGATCTATTGATTCCACTTCTTGGTATCTATCCCCAAGATACAAAATCTTTCTTTCAAATGTATATATATGCAACATTATTCAGCACTGTACTAAGTACTCAGCATAGTACTAAGATAGCTAAGATATAGTATCAACTTAGGTACCCCCCCAAAGTAGTCAACACTGTATTAAGTACTCAGCACAATATTAAGATAGCTAAGATATGGAATCAACTTACGTACCACCCAAATCAATTAATGTACAATGAAAATATCATATACACATTAAAATATTATGCAGCTGCAAGGATTGAGAAATCACAAAATTTTTGCAACATGGATGGGACTGGAAGAGATTGTATTAATTGAAATGAGTCAGAAGAACAAATATCAGATGACATCAGTTCTATATTCCATGGGGTTTATAGAAAAACAACAGAAGAATAGAATAAAATGTATCAAAGATGGGATTCCCACATTACTCTTGATCTTAGGTCATAGAAATGAGAACAGTGAAGGAAAGAAAACAAGGATGGTATGAATAAGAAGAGATGGAAAGGAGGTATCAGGGATAAAGGCAAGGAGCCTTGAGCACATTGGTAATATAAATGTGTGGTATATGTATATATCTATATTACAGAGCCAACAGTCCTATAACTATGAAGTCCTGAATACAACAACCAAACGTAGGAACATGCTTCTCAAGGTGGCAGGGTGGGTATGTAAGGGAACCTCGAGACATTATTGGAGGTTATACTGGTGATAGCATTGGTGTTGGAATATTGTACACCTGGAAATCAACTACGAATGTCTATGTTAGTCACAGTGCCCTAGTATTTAAAATGACTAATGTAAAAGTTTAATTGTATAAAAAAATGAATAACAGGCAAAAAACCTTTTTTCTATTTGTGCATCCATTTTAATCATAGATATTGATATATACTTTTATTTTGTGTCATATGTCTGAAACAACATATTTACTTGCACAAATAAATGCATAAGTAAATGCAGCCAGATATTTTAATCCTTTTAAACACCAGTTCCCATGGCTGAAAACTCTAATTGATGAGTATCCACCCTGCTAAAAACCTAAGCCACACCTAAACCTCACTGCTGCAACCACACGAAGGCATCAACGCCACTAATATTCTCTGGAGAGATGCCAAACTGCAAATAATTCCAGGTATCCCAATGCCCAGGCTAAAAGTCCTGTGTCTTTTTGAAGCTGGTGTGAGCAGTCTCACCCAAGTGCCCTTTATTTCCCAAAGCTCTAGCTAAGCCAAGCCCACCTCCCATATCCCCACCATGTCAACTAACTGGCCGAGAAAATAGACCCTGGAGTCGTTGGATCCTGCAGCTGCATAAGCTGGCGCACAGCACCTTTTAATTCCTCATTACTGAAATTCCAATAAGAACACACCAAATTAGATGAAAAAGTAACATAAATGCCAACTGAACTCAACAAAAACAATACAGAACTCGAAACTGAAAAAAAAACAGCTTATAAATTATTAGACAAGAACTTACCTCTGTTATGATAAAATTTTCACATAAAAATTGATTTTATACTATTGATTTTAACTTTGAGCTTTGTTATCTAATCAATTTCAACTCTAGAATTGCATTAACAGTTTGACTTCATTAAAATAATTTTTTTTAAAAAAATAAAACAGTTGGGGACAAGCACATGCAAAAGAATGGGCTTAGATCTCAACCTGACACCATGCACAAAAGTCAGATCAAAATGGATTAAAGACCTCAACATCAGACCACAATCCATAAGGTATATTGAAGACAAAGTCGGCAAAACCCTCCACCATATTGAAGCTAAAGGTATCTTCAAAGATGACACGCAACGGATCAACCAAATGGAAAGAGATAAACAAATGGGACTATATTAAACTAAGAAGCTTCTGCACTGCAAAAGATACAGTGACCAGAATACAAAGACAATCTACAGAATGGGAAAGGATATTCACCCAATACCCATCCGAAAAGGGGTTGATATCAAGGGTTTATAAAGCACTGGTTGAACTCTACAAGAAGAAAACTGCCAACCCCATCAGAAAATGGGGCAAAGACATGAACAGAAACTTTCCCAAAGAAGAGATCTGAATGGCCAAAAGGCACATGAAAAAATGCTCTGCATCACTAATCATCAGGGAGATGCATATCAAAACAACTATGAGATACCACCTCACACCACAGAGAATGGCACACATCCAAAAGAACAAAAGCAACCTCTGTTGGAGGAGATGTGGGGAGAAAGGGACCCTTCTACACTGCTGGTGGGAATGCTGACTTGTTCAGCCCTTCTGGAAAACAATATGGACGCTTCTCAAAAAATTAGAAATTGAGCTCTCATTTGACCCAGCAATACCACTGCTGGGAATATATCCCGGAGAAGCAAAAAAAGTTTAGTTGAAATGACTTTTGCACTTATATATTCAACGCAGCACTGTTTATAATAGCCAGAAACTTAAAAAAACCCCGAGTGCCCGAGAACAGATGACTGGTTTAAGAAACTTTTGTACATCTATACAATGGATACTATGCAGCTGTTAGAAAAGATGAAGTCATGAATTTTGCATATAAGTGGATCAACATGCTAAGTGAAATCGGTCAGAAAGAGAGCGACAAGCATAGAAAGATTGCGCTCATCTGTGGAATATAGAATAACAGAGTAAGAGACTAACACCCAAGAATAGTAGAAATAAGTACCAGGATGTTGGCTCCATGGCTTGGAAGCTGGCCTCACATGCTGGGGGAAAAGGCAGTTCATATAGAGAAGGGAACATCAAGTAACCTCTGGTTGGATGACCCGCTCGGGAGGGGAGATGCGTGCTGAAAGTAGACTATAGATTGAACACGATGGCCACTCAATACTCCTATTACAGACCACAACACCCAAAAGGAGAGAGATCGATCAAAAGGGAATGCCCTGCCACAGAGGCAGGAGGGTGGGGGATCGGATTGGGAGGTGGGAGGGATACTGGGTTCACTGGTGGTGGAGAATGGACACTGATAGAGGGAGGGGTGCTCGAAAATTGTATGAGGGAAACACAAGTATGAAAATGTGTAAATCTGTTACTGTACCCTCATGGTGATTCACTAATTAATTTTTTTAATTTAAAAAAATAAATAAAATAAAACAATTTGAGCTGGAGTGATAGCACAGCATGTAGGCCTTGCACGTGGCCGACCCAAATTTGATTCCCAGCATCCCATATGGTCCCTCGAGCACCACAAGGAGTAGTTCCTGAGTGCATGAGCCAGGAGTAACCCCTGAGCATTGCCAGGTGTGACCCAAAAAGCAAAACATGAAATATGCAATCATGGGGCTGGAGCAATCATGGGGCACAGCAGTAGGGCGTTTGCCTTGCACACGGCCGACCCAGGTTCGGTTCCTCACCTCTCTTGGAGAGCCTGGCAAGCTACCAAGAGCATCTCGCCCACACAGCAGAGTCTGGCAAGCTACCCATGGATTATTCGATATGCCAAAAGACAGTAACAAGTCTCACAATGGAGACGTTACTGGTACCCGCTCAAGCAAATCAATGAGCAACGGGATGACAGTGATACAGTGATGAAATCATGAAATTTTAAATTTTATGCAAATATATCAAATATTTATATTTTGTGCTGGAAAGTATACATCATGTCATTTGCTTGCCTTTCCTTGGGGTCCACCTAGGTTCTGTCTGCAGAAGCACTTATGGTCCCACAAATCCCAACAGTAGTCCATGTGCACAGAGCTAATATTAAACTCTAAGAACAGGCAGCTGTGATCCATTTTTTTTTTCATATTCTGGTGACTGATTGAATTACATGTTTTTGGTTCTCTTTTGGACAAATAAGAAATTTTCCATGGCCTTTAACTGTTGGCTGCCAATTTTCCATCCTCGCAAGTATTACCTGTTGTTTAATTTTTAGCACCATCCTAGATTCATAATTTATATATCTAATTTTCAGCTTGAGGAGGGAACTTAATTCATTTTTTATGCATGGAGTCCCTTTCTCTATCTCAGAAGCTCTCTGTCTCAACCTTTCAAATTCATTCTGAATCAATTCCCACTCTACATTCTATCTGATATGTCAAAGTAACCTACTCTCTCCTTCATTGATCTACACATTCATTGAAGAAATTCTGTTTTGAACGTCTTTTAAATAGCCCTTCTTATATTTGCCTCTAGCTTCTGATATAATTTTGTATTATCCTTTATTTTATCTTCTCTTCAGTTCTACAACAATTAAAGTGCCAAGGACTATAATGCAATAATTTAGGAGCATGTTCTTAAGACAAACTGTCTAGTTCAGCTACTTAGCTATGTGGTCAGGGGTGAATTACTAGTTTGAATCTCATTTTCTTCATATGTTAAATTAAACAATAACAATATTATAAGTTATTATAAGGATTAAATGAGTAAATGTTTTTGCAGCACTGTTCACAATAGCCAAAATATGTAAACAACCCGAGTGCCCTAAAACAGATGACTGGTTAAAGAAACTTTGGTACATCTACACAATGGAATACTATGCAGCTGTTAGGAGAGATGGAGTCATTAAATTTGCTTATAAAGTGATAAACATGGAGAGTATCATGCTAAGTGAAATGAATCAGAAGGAGAGGGACAGACATAGAGGGACTGCACTCATTTGTGGAGTATAAAATAACATCACATGAGGCTGACACCGAAGGACAGTAGATACAAGGGCCAGGGGGATTGCCTCATAACTGGAAGACTGCTTCATGAGTGGAGGGGAGAAGGCAGATGGAATAGAGAAGGGATCACTAAGAAAATGATGGCTGGAGGAACCAGTTGGGATGGGAGATGTATGCCGAAAGTAGATAATGGACCAAACATGATAACTTCTCATTGTCTGTGTTGCAAGCTATAATGCTGAAAAATAGAGAGATTATAGGGAATATTGTCTGCCATAGAGGCAGGGGGAGGGTGGGAAAGAGGGGGGGTTATACCCAGGGTATTGGTGTTGGGGAATGTGCACTGGTGGATGGATGGGTGTTTGATCATTGTGAGATTGTAACCCAAACATGAAAGCTTATAACTATCTCACGGTGATTCAATAAAATTTATTTTTTTTAAAAAATGAGTAAATGTTTATGAATCACTCAAAATAGCGAAGTTTGCTCTTGTTGCTATTCAATACTTTGAGCAATATAGCACCTGCTTTTACTTTACCACTACTTTTGTCCCATTGCACTACACATTTTTATACAAACCTCAAGTAGATATTTGCTTGAAATGTGTTATTTATCTAGAAAGAGAACAAATAATTGCAACTATGTCAAGTGTAAATAGAGCATAGCTAATAATTTTGGGGTTAAATAAAATGTATTTTATGCATCATTTATGCATCAGTTATGCATCATTTCCCTCCTCCATTAAATAGGTATGCAAATTAATGCTTCACCTCATAAGATCAAATGGGAAGAAATTCTGAAAAGTACTTTCACTTTGCAAATTGAGAAACAAAACACAAACTGTTAGGACTTCATACTATCTTTTAGAGTAGGTCCAGTTTTGGGGACTGATTGCTACCTCTGTTCACTTTGAACTCTAACTGGAAAAATTGTTGAAGGTTTGGACCCATAATTTTGCAGTTCTTTTTTTGAATTAATAGCAACTATGATTCTTATTTTTTTAAGTTTCCTGTATAGTACTGTATGGAAAAATGTCTTTGTCACATAAAGTTGTGGGGCTCAGAAAATTTCAGACTTTTACACACAGAACTGAAATTCTAGGGCCTGGCTACCAACTCCCTAAAGATACTTACAGTGTTTATTAATTGCAGGAATCTTTCTGAACCTGTCATGACCTATCGACTTCACAAAGAGCTGGTCTCTGCAGCAAGTAAGTATTTCTTACTAGTTACTTGTGTTGCTCTGGCTTCTTAATACATTTCTGCAACAATAAAACCAGAAAGCTGATTGAGAGAAGGTATTTGAATGGCAGGGAGCAAAAACATTGCTGATTTTGTGCCTTGTCACATGAGATTTTTCTTACTTTATGTATAAATCCACTTTTATATTATTTCTCATAAAATTCACTTTATTTGAGTGGGCTGGAGAAAATTGGAAAAGAAAGTGAACAGTATGAAGCTTTTATTGATTGATAGTTTTTATTCCATAAGAGCAAGGGTATAATTATCAGGATATAGTTAAATGGTTCCATTATAGTAGTGGCTCCAGGTTTTCTTTCAATTGCCTTTTCAATTACTTTACAATCGTTTTTTAAATATTATTCATAATATATTGCCAATATGATCATGTTATATCTAGATAATAAAACTGAGGATGATTGTAGAGGGGTGTATAGGAATAGGACATCTAGAATTTCTAAAACTATACTAGCATTGACAGCTAAAAAAATAGAAATATTGACTAAGGCACATCTTTTGCTGCCTGTGTCATATCTTGCAATGTGTTATCTCTCTCTTGCTCTTCTCTCTATCCCTCCCTCTGCAGTTTTTCAAATAAAATTATTTTACTTTAAAAATTGTGAGCTGAAGCCACTACATAATATACCGTATGTTGTAAACTGGAAAAGTATTCAAGGCTTTTGTCCTCAAAATGCATCTTTACTCAGCAAAAATGTATTTAATAGTTACTCGTATCTAACACAAAAATTTTCACAGAAGAGAAAAGGCAATATATCTCCCAATATCTTATAGAAATTATATTGACAAGGGTTTCTATTCAAAATCTTTTATATGGAACTTTAGTAGCAACCTGCTTTATCTAGAAATGTGGCTTTATCTGAAACAAGAAATCTCATAGTTCTCTAGTCTCTTCTGTTTTCTTTGATTATAGGTCAGTTCTATATTTACCTTTCTTTTGTCCTTTTGGTTTGTTTCTCTCTTTTTACTTCAGTGTCTGTCTTCCTTGCTCTCTTTGATATTATTTCTTTATTCTCTTTGTCTCCTATTATATCTCTTTTTCTCTGTATATGCGTATATGTTTATGAATTTGCTTAATTCAGTTCCCCAGAAGCTAAAACTTACATTCTCTCTCTCCCTTCTCTCTATTTCTCTCTCTTTCTCTATCTATCTCTCTGTTCTCTCTCTCAGAGTCTGACAATTTGGATTACCGTCTGGGAGCTATTCATTCCCTGGTTTATAAGCTACCAGAAAAGAACCGAGAAATGCTGGAACTTCTTATAAGACACTTGGTCAAGTAAGTAGTGTCTGAACATTTATTGATAGTTTATGGTTGGAAAACTGGACTACATGGAATGACTTCCAAGAACCATCCTGTCTACTCAGTAAATTCTAGTTCCAATTTGTTTAACCAGGATAGGCTATGATTAATGTGATTCTTCTGTAAGAAAAGTGATGTTGGCTTCACCCGTTTTTAACTCCCCTCAAAGTCATTGTACAGTTAAATTGAGGGATTATTTCAGTAGAGGAATAATAACAGATAGATAGAACTAAACACAGCCTTTGCTGTCATATTAATATTTTCTTAATCCCAAATTTGCAACTTACCTATCTATGTAATTTTTGGGAAATATTCTTATAACCTTTGTGTTCATATGGAAAATAATAATATTGATGGCCACAGAGGAATGCTATGCTATATGAATTTCAATAAATGCAGGATAATTGCATAACACATAGAATATTCCCATGAAATGGAAGTCATTGTTAAGACTATGGTCCATTTTTGTGTGTGTGTGTGTGTAGTAGGCTATAAGGACAGTAGCATTCCAGAGATATGTCTGGTATTGGGCTCCAAAATAGAAAGGTATATGTGGAATGGGTCCTCCATTATGTGCTTAAAGGAACAGAGTTTAATACTGTATATAAAGGCGAGCTTATTTGACCTAGTGCTGTTTCTTAGAAAGAAGAAAGTATAGTATAGCAGAAAGCTTTCTGTCAAGCCTGTACTCTAATTTCAGTTTTCCTATTAGCTTTCTTTTGGTCATGGGAAGTTAGGTTACTGTCAATACAATTCGTGCTACACTAAAAAGTTAAGAAATAGTATAGTAAAAATGTGTTGCATCTTAAGTATATCATATTTAGCAAAACAAAGCTGTCAACACACTCACAAAAATGTTCTGATGACATTTTTACCACATTGGAGAGGATCTCAAACAACTAAATTGAGGAGCTTAATGAAGGTAAAATTTGAAGTTGTATTCACTTCTTGAACTCCTCTCACCCATTGTTAAATGCTGATGACTGCATCTTTGAAACCCAGGTTTCCTTGTCCTATGATGAGATGTCTCCAAGTTCTGATCCATTTTGACATAAATTTATTTATTTATTGTTTATACCTCTATGACAAATCAGTATCACATATAAAAATAGGAAAAGTTAGCAAGGACTTTATATGTATTGCACGTTTTTTCAGTTTGGAACATTTGAGAACAAAAGAAGAATTTCCTCCCAAAATATTGTTTCTGATGATCTCAGTAAAAGATAAAAAATAAGTACCTAAGACAACTTGTATACTAATTTGGAATTACCCTGGGAAAAGAGTCAGCTCGATCACTAATTTTCCACATGACCTAAAGTAAGGTTTTTCTACTTTCTATGCCTGAGTTTGCATATTTATAAAAAGAAAGGATTGAATTAATTTTGAAGGTTTTTTACATTTCTGACTTTTTAAGAGTTTTAGTATGTGACAGGAGACAAAGAGTCAATTGAGTATCCTTTTGCTAGTATTGAGGAACTGCCTCTACCCAAGGACTGACATTTGCTTTACTTCAGAAATGTTGATTCTCCAAATACATAAAATGAGAATGGAGATACCACAATGGTTAAGGCACATGAATAGTATACACCAGACCTAGGTTATGTTTTTGTCACAACATGCTTCCCCCAAACTTGATAGGTGCAACCCTATAGGTCCCTAGCACCTTCAGGTATGGCCCCAGGTATCCCTGGTATTGCAAGGCCTCAGTAATATTCGTCACATTATCAGACCTTTACTAAACCTCCTGCCAGCTTGGCCAAGAATTAATTCACAAAGGCTAGAAAGATAGTACAATGGATAAGTCACTTAGCTTTTATACAGTTCCTTGGTTCGATCCCTAGTACCACATATGGTTCCCTGAGCACCTCCAGTCGTGAGCCCTGAGCACAGAACCAGGAGTAACCCTTCATCACAGCTGGATGTGGACTCAAAAACAAAATGAATAAGTAAAATAAAAATCAAATTACATATGGTACCTTTGGAGGAAGGACCTTCTGATCACCACTTGGAAAATCTCACACAGAAAAAATATCCCTAAGTTAAAAGGCCCAAAAGACACCATTTATGTGTATGATGTTAATACAGCACAAGCTTAGATGAAAGGAATTCGACAGTATTTAACAAACTGCATATTCACTTACCTTTAATTTAGTTTTTCTAACTTTAGGCCTGTACTTTGAAAACACACCTTCACAAATACAAATCAATATATGTGCAATGTTAGTTGCTGCAGAATAACAGGAGAAAGAGAGAGAAATAAAGACAGAGACAGAGACAGAGAAGAAAAGCCCCTGCCATAGAGGCAGGCTGAGGGCTGGGGGGAGTGGGGTGATGGGAGGGAACCTGGAGACACTGGTGCTGGGAAATGTACACTGGTGGAGGGATGGGTTTTGGAGTACTGCATGGCTTATCTAATTATAAACAGCTTTGTAAGGGTCTGTCTTGCAGTCATTCAATAAAAAAATTAAAAATAACATTTAGTCACAAAAGATTGGAAGTAATATAAATATCTATCATCAGAGGACTGATTATCAAGTGCTCTAACAGCTGTATTATCCGGATATCCAGCCCACAATGTGTTACTATTTGTGAAGAAAAGAGGGAGATGAGAATATAAACATGTTTTGTCTAATGAATCACAGTCAGATAAATAAAAATATAATTACTCAAATGTTACAGAAATACTGCATGACCTAGCAATAAATTCTTAGCTATGTACTGAAGGTAAATGAAAACATAGGCCCATATGAAAATTTACACATAATACTCTCAGGAGCATTATTCATAGTTTCCAAGAGGGTAACAAACCAAGTGACAATGAATCAATAAAAAAAATGTGGTATTAACTATAATGAAATACTATTTAGCTATAAAAAGAATAAATTACTGGCATATGAATTACCTTAAACATTATACCAAGTAAAGTTAGATTTATAAGGTTACATATTATATGACCTTGTTTATGTGAGAATAAACAAACCCATAATGGCAGAAAGTATAGTTACCTAGGACTAAGATGTGGGGCAAAGGAAGATATTTTAAAAGCCCTGAGCACCACCAGATGTGGCCCCCAAACAAAATTAAAAAGGCCAACTCTGAGGCAGGAGTGGTTACATTTGAAGGCAACTTGAACACCAAACACAGTAACTACTTCATATTATTATAACATTTTAAATAAATATTAATGGAAATTGGATAAAGAAAGCTCTTGGATGAAAACATTTTGAGGTAACGGTTTATATTATATTGATTTCAGAAATACAGCACTTTAAAAAAAGAGGGGATGCTGGAAAAGATAATGCAGCAAGTGTTTACAAGCAGCCAACCCAGGTTCAGTCTCTGCATCCCATATAGTACCCTGAGCCCTGCCAGGAGTAATCCCTGAGTTCAGAAACTGGAGTAAGTGCTAAAGACTGCCAAGAGTACCTCTCCGTACACACAGAGAAATACAAACGCACACACACAAACAATTAAATATCTTAAATATCTTACTCATGAACACCATAAAAATTTAAGTTTCTATAAATTATAAAAACATCACAGTCACCTTTTACCCATATCATTATTTCTTTGTATACCTTCCCTTTTGGTAATCGATCAGTTACCTTGATTTTGGAAGCAAACCAGGGTTGGAAGAGGTTATTAAGCTCTTTAATACAGAATGTCAATGAGTAATGCAGAGTTGTTTTAGAAATATTGGAGAAATGTAGAATTAGAAAAAACATTATTTTGCAACTTCAGAGTCCCAACTCTTTCAGCTATGCATCAAAACCATTTGGTTAAAAATATGCAGAAATAAGACATTGCATTACCCACAAGTTGCTGAATGAATATGCATCTAATGGAAAGGGAATAAAAGGTAGAAGGAATCAAGAGCATTAGTTTTTAATTGTTTTTAATAGAATCACAGTGAGATATCAAGTTACAAACTTGTCCATGATTGGCCTTCAGTCAGGTCACATTCCAATTTCCCACCATTCCATGGGTCTTTCTGTCTATTTTAGTTCCAATTTTGTATTGATTTTTATTATTGTTACCTTATATTCTCTGATTTGAAATCAGGAAGTGAGATGCTACTATTTTTCTTCTTCTTCTTTCAGAATTACTTTAGCTATTACTATCAGTAATATTAATTACTAATTTTAATAATTAGTAATTTAATAATTGCTAATTTTAATATTAGTAATATTGATTACTAATTGCTATATAACTAATATTAATTACTAATATTACTATTAGCTATTACTATTACTTTAGCTTTTTTTTGTGGTTTCTGCATTGGTAACACTAAGTAGCATACCAAGACCTTTTCAGGGGACCTGCAATATTTGCTCAGGTGGTTCAATTTTATGGCCCAAGAATACAGTTCTTAGGGTCTGCCAGGACCTTGCTTAGTGGTGCTAAGGAGGTACTTGTGGTGTAAAGGTTTAAATGAATTTCACCACTGAATTCCCATTCTCAGCTGCATTCCCTAACCCCTCAGGATTGCTTTTATTATTCAGATTCTACCACTGAGTTCCCATTCTAGCTCCCAACCCCCTCCTCCCCACCCAACCCCCGAGGATTTCTTTTGGCTTTTCAGGGTCTTTAGCCATCCCATATAGTATTTTTCTTTGATGTGCTGTCTTCCTGAAAAAATAACACTGGGTTCAAAAGGAAAGAAAAAAAAATACTATTAGAATATTGATAGAGGTGTTGAATATGTACGTTGTTTTAGATAATATAATCATCCTAACAAAGTTTGTTATTCCATTTCATGACCATGCAATATCTTTTTCTTTCTCTATATTATGTTCTATTTCTTTTAACAATATCTTAAATGTTTCACTGTGTAATGTGTACCTCCTTTGGTTAGTCCTATCTATTTTATCATTTTAAAAGATTGTCATGTGTTTATTTTCAGCTATTCATTATTAATCGAACAGTTTGATGTAAAATCTTAAAGATTTTTATGTATAATATTTCATTGAGAAGTAGTGGTAGCTTTACTTATTCTTTCTCAATTTGTATTCCTCTTACATCTTTTGATTTGTCTAATTGCTGTGGTTAGAGCCTTTCAAATTATGTTACACCCTACTAGTAAGAATATATATCCCTGTCTTATTCAAGATCTCGGAGAAGTGTTCTTTTTTTTTAACCATTTCATATGAAGTAAGCTGTGGGTTTGTTACTTAATTATGTTGAGATATGTTTTTCCTGTTTTCAGTTTACTGAGTTCTTATGATAAATCTTATTAAATTTATCTTGTCCAATGCTTCTTCATTATCTGTTGTTATGATTACTTGATTTTTATATTTTTGTTGATGTGGTCTATAACATTATTTGATGTACCTATGTTGAAATATCTTTATATCTTTTGGGGATAAATTGCACTGAATATGATAAATTATTCCCTTGATGTGTTGGATTACATGTGCTAAGAATTTATTGAGGTTTTTGCATCTATGTTCATCAAAAATATTAGTGTTTAGTTGGCTTTTTCTTTGCCCTTTAGAAATTTGGGGGAGATTTTAACCAATATATATGTTTTTTTTTCTTTGAAAGTTTTCTGTAATTCACTAGTGAAGTCATCAGAAGTAGGCTTAGTAAGAATTTTTATTAATATTTAAATGTATGTACTTTAATTGCTTTGTTCAATATCTTTTACTGGTTTAGCCTTAAAATTTTTATGATTTAAAATTGTCGTATTCACATAGAATATCCAGTCATTTGTCATATAGATACTCTTATTCTCCTGTGATCCTTAGTATTTTTCTGGTACTTGTTCAAATTTTATTTTTCTTTCCTGATTCATGCTACATTTTCTCTTTTTCATTTCTTTAATTTTGTTTGAGGCACCATGATTTATGGTGCTGTTGATAATCAGGTTTCACATATACAATGATACCATACCACACCCTCCACTAACATTTCCCTCCATTTCCCTCCACCATTATCTCATTACCAACCTCAACCTCATACACCCACTGTTGTAAGCTCACTTCTGTAGACCAAATATCACATTCTGTTGATTTGGGCCATTTGTTATTCACTTACTGTATTTCCTTGTTTTTGTTATTTGGAGGAAGAGGCCAACACAGCTGGGCTCAGGGCTTACTCCTGGCTCTGAGTTCGGGCATCACTCCTGATGGTGCATGAGGGACCATGTGGGATGCCAGGGATAGAACCCAGGTTGGCCAGGCAAAGAATTTAACTGCTCTACCCACTGTACTATCACTCTGACCCCTGTATTTCTTTAAATAGTTTTCTCTCTTTTTTGGTAGTAAGTCTACCTAAGTGCAAATCGTGTTCATTCTTTTAAAGAACAATATTTTGATGTCATTGATTTTTATTTGTCATTGATTTTTAAAATATCATTTATTTTATTTGGGGGACCTCCTCCCAAGTAGTGTTCATGAGGACCAGGATCAAAGGTTTAATGCCAGGGCCCAAGTGTGTGATGCTACTCAAGCTCTGCAGTAATGGGGATACCCAGACTATACTTGGAGTTTCTCTAGAGATGAACCTGGATTTGATGCTTGAAGGTCTTGCTGTGCCAGGAATGGAACCCAGATCATGTGCATGCTAGTTATGGACCCTAATCATGTTTTCATTTCAGAATGCAACCACCCTCTTCTATTTTCATTGATCTTTCATATCATTATTTTTATCCTTATTTTAATTTTCCCTTGATTTTTGTGATTTATTTCCATCTACAAACTTTTGGTTTCATTTTTCTGTCTTTTCCTAGTGTCCTAGATGTGATATTAGAATATTTATTTGGGACTATTTTTGTTTATTCTCATAGACTTGTATTGCCACAAACATCACTCATAATACTGCTTTTACTGCATCTACTAGAAGTGTGTTTATCATTTCTTCTTTTCACTTGTACTACAGGAAATATTTGTATATCCTTTGATTTCTCTATTTCTCAGCATCATATTGCTTCACTTCTTTGTGATCCTTCCAGTTTTCTTTTGGGGATTATTTTCTACCTTCACACCTCTGTCAACAGAAAAGATTCTATATTTTACTTCAGTCATCACATATTTATTGGGACATTTTGCATCTATCTTTGAGGGTCTTCTACATGCACTTCAGAAGAATTTGTGCTCACAGGTTTGGGGATGAATTTTTGGTATCAGTTAATTAATTCCATCTGATCAATTAGTTATTTGTGGCTATTATTACTTTATTAATTTTATCTGAACTATCTGTTTTCTAATGATGTCAGTGTGTTGAGATAAACTTGCTATGAAATGTTTTGATTTAGTTATGTTGGTAACTTTTATATATGTTGTACAACAAGATGTTAATACAGATATATCACATTAAAGTACAATCCCCCTTGATTTTTATATGCTGACAATATTTTTCTTTTTATTTTATACTTTTGTGACTTACTCCTGGGCTTACTGATGTATCAAATGAGTCAATGTGAACTTTTGTAGTTTTTTTTCCTGTCTTACTTCCCCTCTTTTGGGCTGGAGTGATAGCACAGTGGTAGGACATTTGCCTTTCAAGTAGCCAACCCATGTTCGATTCCTCCACCCCTCTCGGAGAGCCTGGCAAGCTACAAAGAGTATCACACCCGCACAACAGAGCCTGGCAAGCTACCCGTGGCATATTAGATATGCCAAAAACAGTAACAATAAGTCTCAAAATGAGAAACATTACTGGTGCCCGCTCAAACAAATCGATGAGCAACGGGTTGACAGTGACAATGATTTCCCCTCTTTTATATGTTATTACAGCATTATTATCTTCAATTTTGCCAATTTTTGTGACATAAAATATGCTGGCCATGCTTTTCATGGAATGTTCCATTTCATTCTTTATGTTTTACATATATAAGATCTACTTCAACCTTTTTAATAGTGTCAATCTCTTTTATGGAGAATTTCCTGCTCATTCATTTCCTTTTTAATTTCATTAATTTTCATTTTGTGTTAAAGTACATTAACTGCACCCCATTGATTTTATTCATAATAATTATTTCAAAAAATCTTTTAAGCTCTCCATTTCTATATCTTAGTAATAATTTGTGAATATTTTTCTTTTCTTTTACGTGTCACAGGATTTAAGCATTTGGGTCTCTAAGCTTTTTGATTATATAGGAAGAACTATGGCTCTAGTTTTGGAATTCTCTTTTAATTTTCAGTTTTTGTATGGGAGAGAAGACAGAGAGTAGCCAGAAAGTGATAAGAAAGTAGCCAGAAAGAGGGCACAACACTAGACTAGTGGGTGAATTAGGACAGTTGGGCAACAAGAAGAAAATGAGATTGTAAGGGGACTACAGATAGAAAAAGGATTGTGAAGCAAAACTGAAAACCTGAGATCTAAACTAAAGCAACTGAAATTTTAAATGTGCCTATCATGGGGGCAGGCACTGGGGTGAGGATGGAGGGGTGGGATAGAACATGAAAACACTGGTTGAGGGAAGTGGACGTTGGTGGTGGGATTGGTATTGTAAAATTGCACACCTAAGACTCAACTGAAAACTAGCAGCTCTTGAATTAGATGAATTTTTAAAACAGAAAAAGGGTTTGGAAATACCAAACTAGACAAAACAATTAGTTGAATCAATTGGGTGATTATATAATTTGGAACCCAACCAGTTTGAATCCCTGTGTTGTTATGTGACCTTGACTAAGTGTTTTGCTCTATGATCCTAGGTTTCTGAGATACAAACACCATTCCCTTTGGAGTTGTAAAAACTAAGTGAGCCAATGGTACATTCAATGAAAATTGATTACTTTCTAAACTCACAACAGTGAGAATTGTCATGTCACTAGTGGTTTAGTTTTCCTTGATTACTTGGTGGCAGCAACTTTTGAAGAAAAAATGTATGTAATTAAAGACTAGAGAGGGTATAGATCTTTTTGAATTAGTGTTTTCTGTTCTTTAGGAAAACCGAAGAATAAAGTCTCATTACAGAAGTATTTAAATTATTAAAGGGTCCATCACAGACCCAGAATGTCATAGACCTGTGAATGCTTGCTGTTAATTACCATCTGAATGAAAATAAATATTGTTGGGGTTAACAAAGTTCATTAAACTTTGTCAAAGAATTTTGCAAAAGAATTCAAAAAATTAAAAGAATTTGTCCCATCTATCACCTACTTACCTGACCACTGATTGAGTTCATGTCTCAAGGGCATTGATCCTGCTATGTTCAAAAATCAGCATTTATGGTATATTTCCACTTTCCTTGCCTCCCCACCATCATAGCCAAGCTGTCATAAGGAAACAAATTCCACTTGACTGCCTCCAGTAACATTTGAAAGAGCACTACAGGTTCTCAGTTTCATTCAGATAATTATTGATAACTTTAACATGCTTTAAGTTATTTATCAACTAGTATGAGAGGCAGATTAAAAATGCAACATGTTCTGCTTGCCCATGATTTCAGTCAAAATGAGCATAATGGACTGTGATAACCAAAAATATGATGTCACCTAAAGTGAATCTCAAATAATAAATGGACATTCTTTAGATCTAGGAAGAGGAGGTTAGTCTAAACAGAAGGAATGGGTGGACAGCGTTATGGAGGTCTGAAACAATATATGGAGGTCACAGCAAAAAGTCTAATATAGGCAATTTAGTATATAAAGTGTTAAAGGTCATATGTGCCTAGATAGAGGATACTAACAGTTAACTATAATAGCACATAATTACAGTGGAATAGTTTTAAGGTACCATGTAAAACAATTTTAACTCTGTTAGTTCAATAGTCACCATATATCAATACTATTTTGAAAGTGAGAAAACTAAAGTTCAGAAATATATTATTAACAGAAAAAGTTTTATTTATAGCTAATGAGTGATAGTGTTGAAATTCAAATCCAGGTCAACTTGTGAGACCAAGCTGTCCATTGCAAAGCTGCATAATACATGAAAAATTACAAAAGTCAGGTTTATTATTCTGAAGAAAGTAGGCATTGTACTGTAAGTGATAGGAAATCTCTAAGAATTTAAGCAAGGAAAGTGATTAGGGATTGGGGGATCTGGGTCCTTTTCTAATGAGGGCTTTAGGCAAATCAGTTTTCTTCTACAAGTCTCCTGAGGACAAGTAGAAAAAGCTAATCTTGTGGAGTTTTTAAGTGTTTGTTTCTCTAACTAAAGGTAGGAAAGATTCTTAACTGCTGAGACTAATAAACATTGTTCTATGTGCTTTATTCTTTATGTTTACATGTTTTACATGTTGTTCCTCTTGCCAGGAATTTCTTTTTAATCCTCTCTTGTTTTCCAAAATATTTTCTGACCCCATCTACATTTTCACTAAATATTAGGCATCTTACTCCTGAGCCACTATGTACTATCTTAGGTTCTTTGTTAGGTGAGTCCTTATAACCATTTCCTTTTAAATGTATGTTAGACCTCTCCTTTATCTTTACTTTTAAATTTTTCTCTTTTCCCTTATAGCTCGGAACATAATATTGGTTACGAAGTAATGTTGTGATATTGCTAATCATGTTCTTTCTCTTCTGGTAGTGTGTGTGAGCACAGCAAAGAGAATCTTATGACTCCCTCCAATATGGGAGTAATATTTGGGCCCACTCTAATGAGAGCTCAGGAAGATACTGTTGCTGCCATGATGAACATCAAATTCCAGAATATTGTGGTAGAAATCCTAATCGAGCACTTCATTAAGGTATGTATTTTATGTCCTCACTATAACTGCTCCAATCTTGTGACATTTTCTCATATGGCCTTTTAAGTTGTGTATTCCTCCCGAGTTCAAGGTAATAACAGAAAGGCATGCTCTTCTGGTAGAATGATATTTGATACTATTCTGAACTTGCAAAATTCATTCATTCAGAGCATGTGCTTGAGTACGTAAATAATTTATTATATGACACATGCAGGATAAAAGAGAAGTCACTGAGTTTGCAAAGTAATAGGACAGCCAAGTAAACAAAAAATTGTAAGAAAGTTGTATACAGGGACATGGCTGACCTGACTTTGATTTCCGGCATCTCATATACTCCCCCAAGCACCAGTAGGACTAATTCTTGAATGTAGAGCCAGTAGCAATCCTGCGTATCACACCAGGTGGGTCCCAAAAAAACAAGCAAACAAGAAAGTTGTATGTATGCAATGAAGTAGTAAAGAAGACAATGGCTGTAGTTATTGGTTGATTCATTAATTTGGGGGAATTAAACTCATTTCTTCCATATGCAGTGCATGTTCTCAACCACCGAGTCACATCCCAGCCCTGTACCTTCTTACATTTGTTTAAACCTTTCTCATTCTAAAATAATTTAAGAAGGTATATTTTATGTGACATATAATATGAGGTGCTATACATTATAATAAAATGAAATAAGAAAAAGAGAAATTGAAGCCAATCATGAGAAAAAAAACATTTATTAATAAGTCTTGTACAATTTTAACAGATGACCTTCATTTTTCTCTGTATGTCTGGTAGTGCCATCTTAGAAAATCATAATTCATTAAAACTTTCTGCAAGAGGAAATGCTGATGGTAAAGTTAGATGATATGCACAATTCAAATCCAAGATCTGCCACTTGTTTAGCTGTAATTGAAGGGACATGGGTTAGGCTACTAATTCTCTACGTGTAAACAGATAATGGCTCTAACACAAGCAATGTTATTTCTTCACTTGTGGAATATCAAATGAAGTAGTTCTGTGTTGCTATGGTGATTTGACAGGGACAGGAACCCAGTTTCCTTCTTCCATTTCTCTGCCATCCCTAAGGTGCTGCTTCATCTGTATTACCAGTCATCATCTGAAAGAAAGGGAAGTATAGGATACAACCATTTGTTTTTAAGGCAAGCCTGGAAATCACAATTATTACTTTGATTTACATGTCATATTCAGAATTAAATTTCATAGTTACATTTAGCTATATGAAGAGTAAGGGCAGTTTTTATTTGGAGCAGCTATGTTCCAACTAGAACTGAGATTCTATGCTCTATTATCTGTGTTAATTAAAAGAACTTCTCTGATAGTCTTTCTACTGAAATTCAAATATAGCAAAGCACTGTGTGGCAGTCAATCCTCCAAGGTCTTTTAGTTATTGACAGAACTATCATTTAAATCCAAGTAGCCTGACTCAGTTGTGAAGTTTATAATCACTGAACAGTGTTGTGTTGCCAGTAATTTCTCTTTAATGATATTTGGTACATATACAGTACTTTGCATTATCAAAATAGGTTCTGCTTGGAGAAATGTAGCCTATACTATTGTTAGAGAAGAAAGGAATAAATAGGATAAATAGGAAAGGGCATTTAAAAGAGATGACCTAATGTTAGCAAATGCACAGGGGCCTAGCATACCAACTGATCTGATAGTATTAGAATATATAATGAAAATCTGAGTGACAGGATATGTGAATGGAGACAGAGTCTAGGTATAAAAAGGAGTAGACTTTAACTGGTTGAGAATCTTATAATGATTGAAATTATTTATCCAGGCTCAGGAAAGCATTGCTTAAAAGTAGAATAGTCAGAGGAGATGGAGAATTGTTACAGTGGTTAAGGTGCTTGCTTTGCCTGCAGTCAACTCTGGTTTGATCCTCAGTATCCCATATAGTCACCTGAGCACCGCCAGCAGAGTATAGGCCTTTATATACCTGAAGACAGTTGTTCACAGTGTTTTTACAGCCTGTGAGGAGACATGGGCTTCAAACTTTTGGGTGCCCTAAGGCACTGATGTATCATATTGAAAGGGCATGACTGTCAAACCAGAGATGTAATGTTCTCAGTGCCGACCACCACTTGAACTCCTCTGCTGTAGTTACATAGGCCTCCTTATGACTGTAGGAGAGGCAAAGATCAAGAGGAGACTGGGATTTCAGTCACAGAACATGCCTTCCAGAGCTGAATGGAAGTTTAACCAGCAGGTAGGCACCATTGCTAATTACATAATTTTGGAGGCCTGCAGGTACTTTTTGACTAAGAGTATGGTTTTCTTACTAGCAGTGAGCTGTGAATTGGTTGGATTAAGATTTCTTTGACTAGGCCGAATGAACTGTGACTCAGGTCCCCGTTTGTTCAGCTACTAACTTGCTGTGTGTGAAATTCTGAGGTTGCTCATCTATTAATGTGTGTGGGCAGAGCTCATGTCAGGAGTTAATAATTTTTAACAAGAGAGATGGTATCTCTGAGCAAATTTGAAAAATCTCCTGTAGATGATTCTCACATCTATATTTATCATAGTCCTTTGTCTCATATTCTAATGTTATAAAAATGGGTACTGCGGGCAGATGCTTGCCTTGCATATAGCTGAACCATGTTCAGTTCCCGGCATCCTGGAGCCCACTAGGAGTAATTCCTGAGTGCAGAGCAAGGAACAACCCCTGAAAAATGCCAGGGGTGGCCCCCAAAACAAAAACAAAAATACAGTGGTGATATCAAAACCAAAAAGAGGTGGGAGTGAAAGAGTGGAACATTTGTATGAGATCAAACTTAACTACTTTTTTAAAAAAATATATTTACCGACAGTGCTACAGTGCTTATTGAATCACCATTAGAGCAGTTACAAAACTATCAGGTTTAAGTCTCGGTCCTACAATGATGAAACACCTGTCCCTTCACCAGTGCACATTTTCCACCACCAAAAACCCTACTATACCCCCCATTCTACCCCCTCCCCCTATCTATGTGGCAGATGATTTCCACATTACTCTCTCTCTACTTTGAGAACATTCAGTATTTTGACACCAGACCCACCATTGTTATTTGAGATTTTCCCCCAAAACTTAGATCTGCCGAAAAGACAACATTAGACATTTTGTTTTCTGTTGCTGATTATGAATATTATATGATGTCCCACAGCCACACAATTTTGGAATTCTGAAATTTTAATAACTTAATCTGAAGGTGTTTCTGCCCAAAGCCGCTGAGTTCCGAGATTTCTTTCTGAGTCTCTAGGATCATGGCCGATACGCAAATCAATCAGGATCCAGAGAGGCCGTTCATGGGCTGCGACTCAGGGTCTCGTTGGTGCGGGAGAGGAAACAACCAGCCTCATCCCCATCCCATGAGGCCCCTTGTGCCTCGTCACTGCGGGTCCAAACCTGTCTTACATTGGCGTCTGGAAGATGGTGGCCCCCTGAGCCACCAGGGGTAAAAGGTGTCATACTTAAATCCTTAACAAATAATGGACTGTGATATATGTATAAATTTTAATGTATATTTCACATTACCATGAAATCATATTTTATCCTGGATTTAGAGAGAGAAAGATAAGAATAATAGTCAGGAACTTTTAGAAAAGGATCATAAAAATACAAGAAAAGAGACCCTCTGCTCCTAAAGACTATGATCCGAGAGGTCTTCTAACCCATTTTGGCACCCAGAGCGGCTTCTTACAGAAATGTATCTAGACTGTGAGCTGTGCTACAACTCCGTGCCGCCTGGGGAGGGATTTTTCCTTTCCATCCTGTTTTTCTGCACAGAAAATGGCGGCGGCGGCAACATCCATGTGTCAAGAGCCACCTTCTAAGACTCCTATCTTAGAGGTATGAATTTTGCAGTGTTGTGGCTCATAGGCGATCATGGGAAGGGGCCGTTACTGGCACGCCCTCAGCCCAGATAAGATCCGGAGCTGCCACGTGTGAAATGGACCCTCTGGTCCTAAAGACTATGATCCAAGAGGTCTTCTAACCCATTTTGGCACCCAGAGCAGCTTCTTACAGAAATGCATCTAGACTGTGAACTAAGCTAAAATATCAAGTCCAAAACCATGCTTCCACGACAGCTCATAGAGTCTTCATTCTTAGCAATGAAAATAAATTATTAAATGATGCCTTTTCAGCAGGCCTGATTGTTGGGGGAAAATTCCAAACAATAATAGTGAGTTCTCTATTGAAATATTGAATGTATTCAAAGTATAGAGAGAAAAAAGTGAAGATCATTAGCTACTTAGGTGGGGGCTGGGTGGGAGGGGGTTATTTTGGGGTTCTTGGTGGTGGAACATGTGCACTGGTGAAGGGATGGGGGTTCAATCATTATATGACTGAGACTTAAACCTGAAAGCTTTGTATTTTTTCACGGTGATTCAATAAAATAAAAACTTTTAAAAAAAGAAGGTTAAAAAAATACAAGAAACGCTGACTGCCAAACTCTACACAATAATGACCTACCTACAAAAGTCTTATTTCAGCTTTAGGAGCACACACAATCTCAAAGTGGGAAAATGGCAATACACACACACAGGTAAGCCAAAAGATAATACAAATTGCTATATTTATATGAGATAAAATAGGTTTTATATTAAAATTACTACCAAAAGACAATACAAAGCTGTTCAATATATTGTAAGGGACAAATAATTAAGAGGTTATAATCATAAATATATATGTTACCAGTATCATTGCTATTTTAATATTTTAGAGATAGTGTTTTGAGTTACACCCAGGGACCGTTCTTGCATCTGTACTTAGACGTGACCTCTGGCATGCTCAGAAGACCATATATGGTACCAGGGATCAAATCTGGGTTAGTGAGATACACATGCCTTAACTGCTGTATTATCTTTCTTATCCCATACTACATTAATAGTTTAAAAAGATATAAAGAAACAAACAAAAATGTAAAAATAGCAATGTACATCAGTATTCCTATCACAACAATGAATGCAGAGAAAAAAAGAAATCATTACATTTGAACCATACTTCAGACAAAATGAAATATATATATATATATTTATATATATATGCATGAAAGTCTCTCAGCTAAACTGAATACACATTTCTTCTCTGCTGCACAATTATAGCTCAAGATAGTTCATGTAATAGGTAATAAATAACTCAGAAAATTTTAGATCATTGAAATTGCATTAATAATTTTATTTCCAAAATAATATAAAACTAGAAATCTAAGAGAAAGAAAATTGGAAATTCATAAACATGTGGAAATTAAATAGCATGCTCCCAAATAGCCTATGATTAAAGAAGAAATTTTTAGAGAAACCAAATTATATGTTTAAAAACATAAGAGAGTAGCATAAGAGATTCTCCTTACTTCACTTCATGTTCTATCACTTTTGTTGTCAATTAACTGCTCATACACACATCTGAGGCTTTATTATTAGATTCTCAGTTCTATTATTTTGAGTCTATCTTTAGTCTATTTTTAGTTCCAGTACCATGCAACTTTTATTACCGTAACTTTGTAGTAAAGACTAAAGTCTGGTAATGCAATGCCTCCTCTTCATTTTTCTTTTTTGATTATTGAATCACTGTGGGGTGCAGTTACAAGCCTTCATGTTTGAGTTTCAATCATACAATGATCAAACACCCATCCCCTCACCAGTGCACATTCTCCACCACCAATGTCCCCAGTATACCCCCCCTTTCAAGCCATCCCCCTGCCTCCATGGAAGACGATTTTCCCCATATTCTCTCTCTACTTTTGGGCATTATGGTCTGCAATACAGATACTTACAGGTTATCATTTCTGGTCCTTTATCTATTTTCAGCACACATCTCCCATCCCGAACAATCCTTCCAAACATCATTGACTTAGTGATCCCTTCTTTATTCTAGATGCCTTCTCCCCCAGCTCATGAGACAGGCTGCCAACTATGGGGAATATTCCTGGCTCTGTGTCTACTGACATTGGGTGTCTATCTCATACTACGTTATATTATATCCTACAAAAGAGTGCAGTCGTCCTATGTCTGTCCCTCACTTACTGACTCATTTCGCGTAGCATGATACTCTCCATGTCTTATAAGCAAATTTCATGACTTCATCTCTCCTAACAGCTACATAGTATTCCATTGTATAGATGTAGCAAAGTTTCTTTAACCAGTTCTCAGGCACTCGGGTTGTCTCCAGATTCTGGCTATTGTGAACAATGCTGCGATGAACATATAGGTACATATGTTATTTCTACTGTGCTTTTTTGCATCCTTGGTATATATTACCAGAAGTGGTATTGCATGGTCATATGGAATCGCAGTTTCTAGTTTTTGAAAGTTTGTTCATATTGTTTTCCAGAGAGGATGGACCAGTCAACATTCCTACCAACAGTGAAAGGGTATCCCTTTTTTCCCCACATCCACACCAGCACTGGTTGCTTTTGTTCTTTTGAATGTGTGCCATTCTCTGTGGTGTGAGATACTTACATTGTTATTGTTATAACAATGAGATACTCTCATTGTTATTCTGATTTGCATCTCTCTGATGATGAGCAATGTGGAGCATTTTTTCATGTGCCTTTTGGCCATTTTTATTTATTTTTTAAAGAAGCTTCTGTTCATTTCTTCTCCCCATTTTTGATGGGGTTGGAGGTGTTTTTCTTGCAAAATTCTTCTAGTGTCTTGTATATCCTGGATATTAATCCCTTATCAGATGGGTACTGGGTAAATATTCTTTCCATTCTGTGGGTGCTCTCTGTTTCTTTAGAAGTACTAACTGTTTTTTTAAACCTGCTCACTGTTTCTTTAGAAGTGCAGAAGCTTCTTAATTTGATGCAGTCCCATTTGTTCATGTTTATTTCTACTTACTTGGTCAGTGGTGTTTCATCCTTAAAGATGCTTTTAGCTTCAAAGTCATGTAACTTCAGTGTCATGGAGGGTTCTGCCTACATTTTCCTCCATGTATCTTATGGATTCATGTCTGATATTGAGGTCCACTGATAGCCACTTTGACCTGACTTTTGTGCCTGGCGTTAGGCAGAGATCAGAGTTCATTTTTTTCCAGGTAGCTATCCAATTCTTCCAGCACTACTTGTTGAAGAGGTTTTTCTTGTTCCACTTCACATTTCTTGTTCCTTTGTTAAAGATTAAGTGGTCATATATTTGAGAGTCTGTGGCAGAATAGGCTGGAGTGATAGCAAAGTGGTAAGGCATTTGCCTTACACACAGCCGACCTGGGTTTGATTCCTCCACCCCTCTCAGAGAGCCCGGCAAGCTACTGAGAGTATATTGCCCACATCGCAGAGCCTGGCAAGCTACCCATATTCGATATGCCAAAAACAGTAACAACAAGTCTCATGATGGAGACGTTACTGGTGCCTGCTCAAGCAAATCGATGAGCAATGGGATGACAGTGACAGTGACAGAATATTCAACTCTGTTCCATTGTTCTGTGGGTCTGTTTCTAGCCCAATACCATGCTGTTTTTTTTTTCTTTTTGGGTCACACCCAGCGATGCTCAGGGGTTACTCCTGGCTCTGCACTCAGGAATTACTCCTGGCGGTGCTTGGGGGACCATATGGGATGCCGGGGATCGAACCCGGGTCGGCCGCGTGCAAGGCAAATGCCCTACCCGCTGTGCTATTGCTCCGGCCCCACCATGCTGTTTTAATTACTACTACTATTTAGTAGAGTTTGAAGTTGGGGAAGGTGATGCCACCCATCTACTTTTTCCCAAGGATTGCTTTAACTATTCATGGGGGTTTATTTATCCATACGAATTTTGTGAGTGTTTTGTCTATTTCTTTGAAAAATGTCATGGGTATCCTGATAGTGACCACATTAAATCTGTATAGTGCTTTGGGCAGTATTGCTATTTTGATAATGTTAATCCTCCCTATCCATAAGCAGGGGATGTGTCTCCATTTCCTACAGTCCTCTTTCATTTCTTGAAGTAATGTTTTGTTATTTTCCTTGTATAGGTATTTCACCTCTTTAGTTAAATTGATTCCTAGGTACTTGACATTCTGAAGTACCATTGTGAACGGGATTATTTTTTTCAATGTCACTTTCTTCTCTTTCATTATTTGTATATAAAAAAGCCATGGACTTTTGGGTGTTGATCTGTATGCCCTTGATATCTTTTTCTTGCCTAACTGCCATGGCCAGTTCTTCCAGTACTATATTGAATTGGAGTGGCAAGAGCGGACAATCTTGTCTTCTACCCGATCTTAGGGAGAAGGCTTTTAGACTTTCCCCATTGAGAATGATATTTACCATGGATTTGTGGTAGATGTCTTTGACTATATTGAGGAAAGTTCCTTTAATGCCCATTTTGCTGGGAGTTTTCACCATAAATGGGTGCTGGTCTTTTCAAATGATTTTTCTGTATCTATTAATATGATCATATGGTTTTTATTATTTCTTTTATTAATATGATGAATTATGTTGATTGACTTGCAAATGTTGAACCATCTTTGCATCCCTGGGATGAATCTTACTTTGTCATTGTGTATGATCATTCTAATGAGTCGTTGTATTCTCTTTACTAGGATTTTTTGAGGTTCTTTGCGTCTGTTCATCAGGGGATATCAGCCTGTAATTCTCTTCTTTTGTGGTATCTCTGTCTGCTTTTGGTATCCGGGTGATATTTGCTCCATCAAAACTGTGTGGAAATGTTTCTGATTCTTCAATTTCTCGGAAAAGCTTAAAGAGGATTCGGAGTAAGTCTCTTTAAAGATTTGGAAGAATTCACTAGTGAATCCATCTGGGCCAAGACTTTTGTGTTTGGGGAGACTTTTTATTAACGTTTCAATTTCCTTGATGGTGGTAGGTTCTGTTCAGATATTCCAGGTCTCCTTTGTTCAGCCTTGGGAGGCTGTAGGAATCCAGGAATTGATCACTTTCCTCCAGGTTTTCTCGTTTCATGGCATAAAGATTCTCAAAGTAATCACTAAGAATACTTTTAATTTCTCTATTGATGTTTGTGATGCTTCCCTTTTTATTTCTGATTCCCTTTTATAGGGTTTTCTCTCTCTTTCTTTGTGACTCTTGCTAGAGGTTTATTGATCTTGTTTATTTTCTCAAAGAAACAGCTCTTGGTTTCATTGATCTTTCAGATTGTTTTTTTCAGCTTCCATCTCATTACTTCACCATCTAACTTTTGTTACTTCCTTCCTCCTGCCTGGGTTGGGCTCCTTTTGTTCTTTTTCAGAGCTCTTAAACTGTGAGGTTAGGTTACATATGTGGGCTCACTTTTCCTTCCTAAGAAATGCTTGTAAAGCTATAAACTTTCATCTTAACACAGCTTTTGTCATGGCCAATAAATTCAGGTAACTCATCTTTATTCATTTCCTCGTTTCCAGGAATCTGTTGATTTCCTCTTTGATTTTCTTTCAAAGCTACTTTTTGCTCAGTAGTGAGCTGTTTAATTTCCAGGTGTTTGATTTGATATTCTGTTTGTGAGGGTGATTCACTTCTCATGGTCTGAGAAAATCATAGATACAGGCCCAGCATGTGGTCTATCTTGGAGAATTTCTCATGCACACTTGAGAAGAATGTGTATTCAGGTTTTTGAGGATGAAGTGTTGTATGTATCTACTAAGTCCCTTTCTTCCATTTCTTCCCTCAGATAAAGTATGACCTCACTAAACTTGAATCTGGTTGATCTACTGAGTGGTGTTAAAGCAGTGTTGAAATCTCCCACTAGTATCATGTTGCTATCTATATCTTCCTTTGAGTCTGAGTAATTGTTTTAAGTCCTTTGCTGGTCCCTCATTAGGTGCATATACATTTAGGAGTTTAAGTTCTTCCTGCTGTATAGACCCCTTGATCAATTAGAAATGACCTTCACTGTCTTTTCTGACCTTCTTCAGTCTGAAATCAATGTGGTCTGTTACCATAACGGTCACCCTACCTTTTTTTAGCCTGTGACTTTGAATCTATGTTTGCTCTGACTGCTAAGATGTGTTTCTTCCTGGCAGCAGAATGTTGGGTTCAGTTTTTTGAAACATCCTGCCATTCTGTGTCCTTTAATTGGTGCCTCTAACCCATTGATATGATATAGATTATTGTTATGGGGTCTGGACCCACTTTTCTGCCAAAGTTTGGGGTGTATTTTAGGTGCTTGTCTTAATGTAGCTTGTCTTGTCTTAATGTAGGCCATTTAGTTGTTCATGTAATCGTGGTTTTGAGTCTATGAAGTTCCTTACTTGTTGTCTGTGAAACTGTGTGTTGTTCCTTCTAATATGAATCAGATTCTAGCTTGATAAAGTATTTTTCATGAGGCATTTCTTTCATTTTATTTTTTCACTATATCCCACCACTGTCTTCAGGCCCTGAGGGTTTTATCAGATAAGTCGGCTGTCAATCTTAAGGATGCTCTTTTATAGGCAATTTCTTTCTTTAATCTTCCTGCTTTTAGAATTTTGTCTTTGTCTAAGATTTTTGTCATTTTGATCAGGATGAGTCTTGGAGTATTTTTGTTTGGATTTCTTCTAGCTGGTACTTCTCAGGCCCCCTGAATCTTGTCGCATGTGCCTTTCAGCTCTAAGAACATCTTAGCAATGATCTGTTTGACAGTTTCTCCTTCCTCTGGGTTTTCTTCCTGTCCCTCTCCCAGATGATTCTTATGTTATTACTCTTGGTTTCATTCCGGTTTTCTCTTGACATCTGTTGGTTCATTGTAAGGCTCTTTTCTGTTTTCTGCTGTCTTCTGGAGAGTCTCTACACTTCATCTTGGAGCTCACTAATTTTGTTCTCAGCAGCTGTTCCTCTGCTGCTGAGTCCTTTCACTGAGTTTTTCAATTCGCCAACCAGGTTTTTCAGATCTGACATTTCCGTTTGTAATTTTGTTTGCATTTTCCACATTTTTACTTTCAAATCCTCTTGTATTTTATTGGTGCTGCCTTCCATTGCTTCCTTTAGCTCCCTATGCATCCTCAGTAGCTCCCTTCTAAATTCCTTGTCAGAGAAGTTGTTTAGCACTTCATTACTGTCTGGGTCTTCTGGGCTAGTTTCTTCACTTACTAAGCTTGGTGGGCTTCTGCGTTGTCTTACCATTGTGTCATGTGTGGTTTAGACTTTCACGCTCACTGTTACTGTTGTATTTTTGGTGTAATATAAATTGAGTTTGGGCTAATGACTTATTGACCTAATGTGTTTCTGGTGAGCAAGCTTCCCTAGTGAAAGTTCCACCTAAGAGTATAATTTATAATTTTTTATGGGATATGGAGGGGGAGAATAACAGGCACATTAGGGGCCAGGGCACCGGACAGCACCCCCAATGGGCCTGTACCTGGATAGGGGGAGAGTAAGCAGGTCCCTGAAAGTTGATTGCTATTGGTGCAGTCTGTCTGAGTTCCCATTCCCCGCAGATCTGGGCTTAAAAACTGGCTCTGCCCAAACTTGGCTGCACGGCTTTTACAGCACCCCCACCAGGAAAAAATTCTGTCTTCTACTGGTTTATTTTGGTTATTTAAATATACATATATATTTTTATCTTGGGCTGGAGCGATAGCACAGTGGCTGGGCATTTGCCTTTCACGCAGCCGACCTGTGTTCGATTCCTTTGCCCCTCTCCGAGAGCCCAGCAAGCTACCGAGAGTGTGGAGCCCGCGCAGCAGAGCCTGGCAAGCTACCCGTGCATATTAGATATGCCAAAACAGTAACAGTAAGTCTCTCAATGAGAAACGTTACTGGTGCCTGCTCAAACAAATCAATGAGCAAAGGGATGTTTGTGCACTTTTTATTTTATTTTTATTCAATCACTGTGAGATATAGTTACAAAGCTTTCATGTTTGAGTTTCAGTCATACAATGATCAAACACCCATCCCTCCACCAGTGCACATTTTCCACCACCAATTTCCCTAGTGTCTGCCACTTTCTGAACCCTCTCTCTGACTCTGTGCCAGACAATTTCCCCTGTACTCTCTTTCTACTTTTAGGTATTATGATTTTTAACATAGATACTGAGAGGCAATCACATTTAGTTCATTTACTTCTTTATCTACTTTCAAGACACGTCTCCCATCCCAAAAGATCCCTCCAATCATCACTGACTTAGTGATTCCTTCTCTATTCAAGCTGCCTTCTCCCCCAGCTCATAAGACAGGCTTCCAACTATGGAACAATATTCCTGGCCCTTATGTTTACTGTATTTGGGTGTCAGTCTCCTGAGTTACAGTTATCCTCACACAGAACAGAACTAAATGATCATACTTCTTGATATCAAACTATGTTAGAGATTTATAGTATCAAAACTACATAGTTTTGGAGTGAAAATAGGCATACCAAAGGGGGAAAAACAATTAATAGCCCAAAACTAATATCTCGAATATATGGTTAACTGATATTGGATAAGAGATAGTCTTTTCCATAAGTTGGTAAGTCTGAACCACATGCAATGAGATTGAAACCATATTTTACACTAATCAAATAAATTAACTGAATAAATGGATTAAATATTTAAACCTAATATCTGAAATTATATAACATCTAGGAAAAATGTAGATAAAGTGTTCTTTCTTATTGACTCACCATGATATACAGTTAGAAAGCTGTTAATGATCTGATTTCCATCATACAATGTTACAACACTCATCCCTTCACCAGTGTACATTTCCCAAGAAAAATGTTCTCAGTTTCCCTCCTGTCACCCCCCGCCTCAGTCTGCCTCTGTGGCAGGCATTTTTCTTATCTCTCTCTCTTTTTATTTTCTCTCCTTTTTGGCTTTATGGTTTGAAATACAGATACTGAGAGGTTATCATGTTTGTTCCTTTACCTATACTCAGTACACATTTCTTATCCAGAATGATCATTTTCAACTATAATTTTCATCGTGTTCCTGTCTCTATCCCAACTACTTTCACCCTCAGCACTTGAGGCAGGCTTCCAACCAAGAAGCAATCCTCCTTGACCCTTTTTCTACTGTCCTCAAGTATTAGTTTCATATTATGTTTTTTTATACCAAACAAATGAATGCAATCTTTATATGTCCTTCCTCTCCTTATGATTCATTTCACTCAGCATGTTATTCTCCTTGTCAGTCCATTGATAAGAAAAATTAATGACTTCATTTTTCCTAACAGCTGCATAGAATCCCACTGTGTAGATGTGTTCTAGTTTCTTTAGCCAATTATCTGTTCTCAGTCACCTGGGTTGTTTCCAGCTTCTGGCTTGTGAATAGAGCTGAAATGAACATAGAAGTGCAGATGGCATCTTTGTTGTGTGTTTTTGTACGCTGGAGACATATTTCCAGAAGAGGTATCTCTGGCTCATTTTTTAGCATTGTCCATTTTATTTTCAAAAAAGGTTAGGCCAGTCAGCATTCGCACAATGAATGAGAGTACTTTTCTCCTAATATTCGCACCAACCCTGATTCTTCTTGTACCTCTTTATGTTCTAATCTCTGTGGTGATAGATGCTATCTATCTTGTTGTTTTGATTCACACATCATTATGATTAGCTACGTAGAAAATTTAGCCACTTGTCTTTTGGCCATTTGTATATCTTCTTTGAGGAAGTTTCAGAAGTTTCAGTTCATCTCCCCATTTTTGATGGAGTTTGATTAATTTTTCTTGTAAAGTTTTACCAGTACCTTATATAGCATGGATATTGACCAATTGTATTATGTGTATTGAATAAATAATAATTCCGGGGTCTATCTGTATCTTGGTCACTGTTTCTTTTGAGGTGCAGGAACATCTTAGTTTAGTGTAGTCCCATTTGTTTATCTTCACGTCCACTTGCTTGGTCAGTGGTGTTTTATATTTGAATATGCCTTTAGCTTCAATGGCCTTCAATGGAGGGTTTTATACCTTGTTTGATGTAATTTATGAATTCAGATATGATGTTGAGGTCTTTAATCCATTTTGATCTGACTTTTGTGCATGCATTAGACAGGGGTTTGAGTTCATATTTTTACATGTAGCTGCCCAGTTTTCTAGCACCACTTGTTGAAGAGGCTTTCCTTGCTCCACTTCATATTTCTTACTTTTTGATCAAAGATTAAATTATCATACATTTGAATATATGTATCAGGATATTCAACTATATTCCACTGGCCTTGGGTCTGCCTTTATTCCAATACTATGCTCTTTTAATTACTACCACTTTGTAATACAGTTTGAAGTTGGAGTAGGTGATGCCTCCAATTTCCTATTCCCCAAGAATTGCCTTAGCTATTTGTGAGGGTTAATTAATTGTTCCAGATGAATTTTTAGGAGTGTTTTATCTATTTTTTTGAAAAAATGTCATCGGTATCTTTATAGGAGCGTCAGTGAATCTGTATAATGCTTGGGGAATATTGCCATTTGTACAATGTTGATCCTCCCAATCCATGAACAAAGTATAAGTTTCCATTTTCTCATTTCTTCTTTCATTTCTTGAAGTAGTGTTTTGTAGTTGGTCAAAGTCATATACCACAATCCCACAGAAAGCTTTATTTGCAATGGGGAATAAGCAAAGGCCTTCCCTCCACTATCAGGAACAAGGCCAATATGGTCACTTTTATTCAATATAGTACTGGAAGCACTTGTCACAGCAGTTAGGCAAGAAAAAGATATGCATCCATATAGGAAAGGAAGAAGTCAAACTATCACTATTTGCATGTGATATAATACTACACTTAGATAGTCTGAAAGTGTCTTTTTTTAAAAGTTCCTAGAAACAACAAGTTTACATAGTAAAATGGCAAGTTACAAAATTAATATCCAAAAGTCCACAGTGTTCCTATATACAAATAATAAAAGAGAAGAAGGTATATTTAGAAAATAATCCCAATTGTGCCTCAGACAATGAAGTACCTTGGAATCAGTTTAACTAAAAATGTAAAGGACCTATACAAAGGGAAGTCAAAATTCCAGGAAATATTAAATAACTTTATGTAAAGAAATGCTATATTATCTTGCCATTTTACTTCTAGATTTGTATACAAAGAGAATGAAAACTATATCCTAAATATATTCACACATATGTTGATTTCACTATTATAAATAAAAAAAAACATGGTATACAAACACTGTAAGTGTCCCTCAGAGATGAATGAATACAGAAACTGGGTTTTATGCATACCCAAAACATTCTTCAGTTTTGAAGAATAAGGTCATTTGCGATTTTCAATTAATGGAACAACGTTCAAGAAATCATACCATATAAAATAAGTCAGAAATACTGCTATGTATCCTTATTTGTGTAATAAAAATTTTAAATTCTGACAAACAGTAGTTCTTTTTAGCAGGACTTGGACAATGGGGTAAATAGGGAGATATTTGGTAAGGTGTAAAAATTTCCGTTTATAATATTAGCAAGTTCTGGGATCAAATGTGATTACAGAAAATAATGGTATATTACATTACAGAAAATTTCTTAGAGAATAGATTTTATGTTTTCTTATCACAAGAAAAAATAGTAATTATGTCATGATGGGACTGGGGAGGGAGGGAGGGATGCTTGGTTTACTGGTGGTGGAGAATGGGCACTGGTGAAGGGATGGGTTCTCGAACTTTATATGGGGGAAACATGAGCACAAAAATGTATAAATCTGTAACTGTACCCTCACAGTGATTTACTAATAAAAAAATAAATAAAATAAATATATATATATAATTAAAAATAAATAAAAAAATTAAAAATGTGATGAGTATTTTTATAGGAGTGGGGATTATTGCCACTTTGACAATTTTAATTCTCCCAATCAATGATCATGTTGTTTCCATTTTCTCATGTCAATTTCTTTTTAAAAGTCATTGTGAATTATAAAATTGTTCATATTTGGGTTTAGGCGCACAATATTCAAGAAGCAATTTTACCAATGTCCAGTTTTCTCCACCTATGTCTACATTTCCCTTCCTCTATTACAGGCACATTAATTGTAAATTTAGGCTATCTGGTTTACATTAATGTTACCGATATGGTTTCATGCTTAACACTTTACCACATTTCAGCAGTCCTCTTCCTCCGAAGTGAACACTCCTCACCACCATTGTCATATTATTCTTTCCCCTGTACTCACCCCTACACACACACTGAAGTGGGAAGCTTCTTACTGAGACTCCTTCCCTTGTTCTCCATTTTTATTGAGTTTGGGTGCTTGTTATTCACCAAAGATGAATCTTTATATCTCACATATTGGAGAAATCATTCTATCTTGGTCTTTCTCTTCTGACGTACTTCACTCATCATGATATTCTCTAAGTCCACCCATGTAGCAGCATATTTCACCTTTTCTTATAGCTGTGTAATATTTCGTTGTGTATATGTACCATAAATCATCCAGTCTTCTATTCTCCAGTATTTGGGTTGTTTCCAATTTTTGGCTACTATGTATAGTGTTACAACAAACATAGTGTAAAATTGTCTTTGCTACTTGTGTTTTTGGTTCTTTATGTATATTCCAAGAAGTGTAATTGCTGGGTCAAATGGAAGTTCAGTTCCATTTTTTTTTTTTTGAGGAATGCCCACATTGTTTTCTCGAAAGACTGGACTAATCAGCATTCCCACCAGACATAAATAGGGTTCTTTTTTCCCTTCATCAATACCAACAGTGGTTGTTTTTCCTTTTTTTCGTGTGTGTGTGTGTGTGTGTGTATGTGTGTGTGTGTGTGAGAGAGAGAGAGAGCCAGTCTATCTGGTGAGAGGTGATATTTCATTGTTTATATGATTTGCATTTCACTAACAACTAGTGATGCAGAGCATTATTTCATATGCTTTTTGACCATTTGTATGTCTTCTTTGAGGAAGTTTCTGTCGATTTACTTCTACCCATTTTTGATGAGGTTAATTTTTTTTTTCTTCTATGAGATGAGTGGTGGGCAAAGTATTTTCTCCCTTTCTCTCTGTTATCTTTATATTTTGGTTATTGCTTTCCTTGAGTTGGAGTAGCTTCTTTATTTAATGTAGTCCCTTTTATTTATCTTTGTTACTATTTTCTGGGCCAATGTCATCCTTAAAGATACCTCTAGCTTCATTGTCATGGAGAATTCTGCATATGTTTTTCTCAATATAACATGGATTTATTTTATTTCTTTTATTAGTACTTTGTAGTTTTATTTATATAGGTCTTTAACCTTTTTTATTAAGCTCATTCTTAGTTACTTGATTTTCTGAGGCATAGTTGTGAATGGAATTTTTTTTAATTTCTCTCTTGTATTTCACTATATATGGAAAACAATGGACATTGGCTTGTTCATGTTGTAGCATGCAACTTTATTATATAAATCTATTGTTTCTGGGAGATTTTTGTAGTCTTTGTACTATTCTAAATATACATGTGATCGACAAATAGTAAAAGCTTGAATTCTTCCTCTCCTAACTGGTTTTCATTAATATATCTTTCTCATTTAATTGCTATGGCAAGTATTATACTGCAAATATTATATGACAAATACTTTATTGAATTGAAGTGGTGAGAGTGGGCAACTTTTTTTAGTGTCTGATCTTAGAGGGAAGAATTTCCATTTTCATAATTTAGTAATGTCTTCTGTGGGCTTGTGGTAAAATAGCTTTGCTTATGTTGAAGAAAGTCTCGTCAGCTCCCATTTTGAGACTCCTTATCGTGAATGTGTGCTAGATTTTGTCAAATAATTTCTAGAGCCTAGAGCTACTCATGGCATAGTCGATATGCCAAAAACAGTAACAAGTCTCACAATGGAGAGAAGTTACTGGTGTCTGCTCGAGCACATCGATGAGCAACGGGATGACAGTGAGAGTGACATGTGACCATATTAGTTTTACTTTTACTTGTATTTATATGATGTCATATGCTGATTGATTTGTTCATGTTAAATCATCATTGCATCCCAGGTATTCATCCCAATTGGTGATGTGTTTCGATCTTTTTGATGTGCTGTTTGATTCCATTAGCTAATATTTTAAGTACCTTTGATTATGTTCACCAAGGATATAGATCTTTAGTTTCCCTTTTGTGCTTGTCATGTCTGGTTTTAGTATCAGTGTTAATTTGCTTCATAGAAACTGAGAGAATTTCTGTTTCTTTGATTTCCTAAAAGAGCCAAAAAACAACTGGCTAGCTATTCTTTAAAGATTTGGAAGAACTCATTAGGGAACTCATCTGGTCCTGGGCTTTTGAGTTGGTAGAGATATTTGATTACCATTTCAGCTCACTGGATAGTAATTGTTCTGTTTAGGTATTCCATATAGTCTTGGTTCTGCCTCAGGATATAATGAGTCCAACAATTTATTCCTTTCTCCTAGGTTTTATCTTGATCCTTTGAATTCCTGTGGTATCCATTGTGATGTTAACACTTTTATTTCTAATTTAGTTATTAATGTTCTCTCTCTTTCTTTGTGAGTCTTGCTGGTGGTTTGTCAGTGTTCTTAATTTTGACAAAGAACCAGCTCTTGAGGCTGGAGTGATAGCACAATGGGTAGGGCGTTTGCCTTTCACGCAGCCATCCTGGGTTCGATTCTCAGAATCCCATATGGTCCCCCGAGCATTGCCAGGAGTAATTACTGAGTGCATGAGCCAGGAGTAACCGCTGTGCGTCGCCGGATGTAACACAAAAAGAAAAATAAAAAGAACCAGCTCTCGGTTTCATTAATCTTTTGGATTTTTTTATTGGATTCAAATTCAATAATTTCTGTTCTGTGTTCTATTATTTCCTTTCTACTGCCTGCTTTGGGCTACTTTTCTTGGACATTTTACAGTTTCTTAAGTCATGAAATCAAGTTACTTATATAAGGCAGTTCTTCCTTCTTAATAAATTAATTCATACCCATGAACTTTCCCCTTAACACCATTTTCACTGTGTCTCTGAAGTTCCGATAACTCATGTTATCATTCTCATTTTATTACAGAAATATTATTTTTTATCTGGTTTCGATAGCCTAGTTCTCCCTCTGGGAGAACCTGGCAAGCTACTGAGAGTTTCCTGCCCACATGGGAGAGCCTCACAAACTCCCTATGGTGTATTCATATGCCAAAGCCAGTAACAATGCTGGGTCTCATTGCCCTGACCATGAAAGAGCCTCCAAAACAGCATAGTTGGGAAGGACGAGTAAAGAGAGGCTTCTAAAATCTCAGGGGCTAGGACGAATAGAGACGTTACTGAGACTGCTCGAGAAAATCGATGAACAACGGGATGCTGCTGCTGCTGCTGATGATGATGATGATGACGATGATATCTGGTTTCATCTCGGTTCCACTGGTTGTTTGGTAGTGAGCTGTCCAGGTATTTGAATAATTTCTTCATTTATGTTTGTTATTAATTCTGATTTCAGTTCATCGTGCTCTTCTATCCTCTTGGCTTTATAGAGGCATGTTTTGTGACTCAGCATATTGTCTATCTTAGAGAATTCCCCAAGTCCACTGAAGGAGAATGTGTATTTGTTTTATGTGGTTTGCAAAGATATACATATGTACTTGTATATGTGTATGTATATTTGTATATGTATATATGTACATGCTTATTTTGCTTTTCTTCCTTCAAAGTCAGTATTTCCCTGCTGAATTTTAGTCTAATTAGAGAGGTGATAGGGCTGTGTTGAAGTTTCCAATTTTATCACATTTCTATCAATGTTTGACTTGAAGTCTGTTATCAGTTATTTTAAGTATTTTTCTAGTCCTTTATTAGATGCATAGATATCTAATCTATGCATCTACTCACAGAAGAACACTGTGAGTTCTTCTTCATGTACATATCCCTTGACAATTAAAAAATGACCATCTCCACATTTTATGAACATTTTAAACCTAAATTATATGTTGTCTGATATAAGTATTGTCACCCCAGCCTTTTTGTGGGAGCTGTTTATTTGAAATATTGTCTTCTACACTTTGACTTTGAGTCTGTGTTTGTTCTTACTCTTAGATGTGTTTCAAATTGTCAGCAGAAGGTTGGATTCAATTTTATAATCCATCCTGTTAATATCATGAACTTTTGTGCCATCCCTATGAAGAAGTTTGGCATGTTTGTGAGATTTGTCTTGTTTTGTCTGGTAAAGCAGAACTTTGTGACCTTGGACTCCAGGCACAATGGGACCCGGAAACAAAGATCCTCTACCCACTTCCCCCAATCTCCAGTGCCCCAGGGATCATACCCAGATGAATTACCCTACCAGCACCAGATAAATACCTCATTAGCTGACCTCAACAACCTCCACTACCCAGTCACCGCCATGCTCCAGGCCACTTTCTGGACCAGGCAGACACACCATCAGACACTTAATACCCGTTTTACATAATTTCTGCACCATATTTGATGGCGCTCAAATATGGTGTGAACCATAGGAACACCTGTAAGGGCAATTAGAGGCTGCCCTAAAAGCCTCCATCCCACTCGGAGAGTCCAGCAAACTACCAAAAGTATCATGCCGGCAAGGCAGAGCCTGGCAAGCTACCCGTGGTGTATTCGATATGTCAAAAACAGTAACAAAAATGGGCCTCATCCCCGTGACACTGAAAGAGCCCCCAATACAGCAGCGCTAAGAAGGATGAGCAAAGAGAGGCTGATAAAATCTCGGGAACAAACTAGACTGCCAAAATAAAGGACTAAAATGACTGTCTGCAATTTCAATGCATGCATGCTGGCATTGGAAGCATCCATCAAGGACCTGATGGTGCAAGCACAGAAGATCAAGTTGGTCATTGGTCTGACCGAGACGAGAAGGCATTGATCACATCACGCCATTTTTGAAACTGGAGAGGAACTGTTCTTTGGAACATGTGACAATAGAGGCATCAGTGGTGTCAGTGTCCTTGTCAACACGAACTTGGCAATGAACATTGATTTTGAATGCCTAACAACCGGAATCGGACAATTATACTTGAATACATGTGGCTTACTGCTGACAGCTTCTATCTTTGTCATCTACGCACCAACATCCAACTACGATGAAGAAATTGAGAAGTTCTACACGGAGCTGAAGAAGTTCTATAAAGAAGACCACACCTTCTACAAGATCATTGTCAGTGATTTTAATGCCAAGATAGGACTGAGAAGATCGCCCAAAGAATTCCACATCAGGACCCATGGCCTAGAATGAACAAACAGGGTGAGATACTGTCTGAGTTCATCAGGTTGACCAAGACCATCCAGGGCAACTCACAGTTCCAGAAGGCCGGATCTAAATGTTGGAAATGGGAGTCTCCTGGTGGACAGTTCCATGATGAAATTGACCACATCATCAAAGAAAAAGAAAAAAAAAGAAATTGACCACATCATATTAAGCGATGGTTTTTCCTGACTGATGGCGCTGTTATTCCAAAATTCCAAATGGCATCAGACCACCATCTCCTTCGTGCAACTTCGTGCAAAATTTTACTTCACAGAGTGGGGAGAAAGGAGTGCAAAGTTTAAGTTTAAGAAGATAACTCCCAGAATGACCACCAACTGTGAGCTCTTTGGCACTATTGAGGCAACATTGGAAGATACCGTCATTGACAACATAAGTGGGAAATACGATCGACTGGTTCAGCACCTCCATGACTTCGCGAGGAATGCCGAGAGTGGGAAAGCCACAAACAGATACCCTGTCTTCCGAAACTCTCGAGCTCATTTGCCAAGGTTGTTTGGCATGAGCCTTAGCAATCACAAGCTAACGTTGGAGCTCGCAAAGCTGTGCAGAGAAGTGATAAAGGAAGACTTCAAAAAGAGAAGAGCAGCAGTGTTAGCTGATGTAGCAGAAGCTGGGAAAAGGATTTGCAACACTCGCCTGTCCTTTGCCAACTACATGACCAAGATGACTGCCCTCCGACGTCCTGATGGATGTATCACATCTTTCACAAGGGTGAAGGAGAGGATTATTCATGACTTCTACTCAGATGTCTGACAGCCACGTCCATCTACCCACATACCAAATTCCGCAGGGTGGATATGTTGTTCTCAATGTTCTCCTTTCCAAAATCTGACACACCATTTCGTCAATAAAGACACGTACAGCACCCGGTTCAGACAAGGTCAGAGCTGAACAACTGAAGAATCTGCCGCCAGTACTCGTCAATACACTGGCTTGGCTCTTCACACGCTACCTGTCTGAATGCAAGGTTCCACCCCAGTTGAAAACCAGAAGGAACATTCTGTTGTACAAGAAGGGAGACTTTCACGACATCAGCAACTATTGCCCAATCTGCCTGTTGTCCGTCGTCTACAAGTTGTTCACTCAAGTCATCCTGAATAGAATAGGCAGAACACTAGAAGAAGAAAAACCATGCGAACAAGCTAGGTTCTGTAAAGGATTCAGCACAATCTACCATATTCACAGGGTGACCAAGCTCATTGAAGTTTTGTGAAAGTTCAAGATGCTGCTGTCTAACGTTCATCAATTTAAAGAAGGCCTTTGAATCTGTTGAGACTGTAGTGGTCATCGAAGTGATAGCCAAACAGTGTGTTCAAACTCAATACATCAGGATCATCCGGGAACTGTATTATGGATTCACCACCAGGATCTTCCCATTCTACAATGAAGTAATCATCAACATATAGAGAGTGGTTTGGCAGAGTGATACCATTTCACCAAAACTCTTCAGTGCCACCCTCGAGAACATCATGCGACAACTGGAATCGGAAGGAATGGGAGTGAAGATAGGCGGTCGGCAACAACACCACCTCGGCTTCCCTGGTGACATTGTTCTAATAACACCAAACATTAGCCAAGCGGTACAAATGCCGGCCGACTTCAACTGGGAGTGTGGAAAGGTCAGACTGCAGCTGAATCTCACCAAGACAATGTTCATGTGAAACGTACTAGTCCCTGACGTTCCATTTGCTCTCAACAGAATGAACGTCTTCCAATTCAGCAGCTATGTGATGTGTACCTGGGTCAAGAACTCAACATGAGGAACAAATCGGCACCAGAACTGTGCAGGAGGAAGAGAGCAGCACGGAACACCTTCAAGAGCATTGGAGAATTTGTTAAGAGGAAGAAGAACCTCCTGCTCCAGGCACATCTTTTCAACTCCACCGTTCTTCCCACACTAACATATGCCTCATATGCCTCATATGCCTGGTTCCTACGAAAACAGGACGAAAACTCTATTCAGGTATCCCAAAGAGGAATCAAAAGAGCTATGTTTGGAGTATCACGTTTCACTCAAATGAGAGAAGGAATCCAGACTTCCGACCTCCGTCAATGATCAAGAATTTGGGATGCTGTCTCGTTTGCCTAAGCATCGGAAATCAGATGGGCCGGACATGTAATGTGATTTAAACACTACCGCTGGACTAGAGCTGCTACTGACTGGATTCCATGGGACATCAAAAGGCCTCGTGGCTGCCCAACTACGAGATGGTCAGACTTCTTCGTCAAAACCCTGAACAAATGGTTTGAGGCACTTCATGTTCCTGGAGCGAGCATTTACCATTGGGTTAAACTAGCATGTGACAGGGACAAATGGAGACATTACTGGCACCCACGAGCAAATCGAAGATCAAGGCGATGACAAATGACAAGTGATAAGTCTTGTCTTAAGGAAGTTAGTTGAGTACTTCTTGCAATGTTGGTTTTGAGTCCAGTATGTTCCTGAGATGATTTATCTGTGAATTTCTGTATAATTCCTTCAAATCTGAATGGAAGTATGACTGGGTAAATATTTTCAAGGAGGACTTTTTTTTTTGCTTTTTGGGTCACACCCAGCAAAGCACAGGAGTCACTCCTGGCTCATGCACTCAGGAATTACTCCTGGCAGTGCTCGGGGGACCAAAATGGGATGCTGGGATTCGAACCCAGGTCGGCCGTGTGCAAGGCAAACGCCCTATCCGCTGTGCTATTGCTCCAGCCCCCTTAGGGAGGACTTTTATTGAGTTTTTATACTATACTCCACCATTGTCTTTGGGATTACAGAATCTCATTTGTCAAATCTCCTGTAATGCTCAAGAATGCTCCTTTGTATGTGATTTCCTTCCTTGATCTTGCTGTTTTCAATATTCCGTCTCAATATTATTGCCTTCCTGGCCTTTCAGGAACTCAATGATTTTTATGTTGTTTTCTTGAATTCATCCCAAAATTCTCCCATCTGATATTTTTTACTTATTTTGAGGCCTTTTCATGTTCTGCTGTGGTCTGGTGATTTTCTATATCTGATAATTGAGCTTACAAACTTTTTCCCTCAGTCGCTATTACTCTGTTAGTCAGGCCAGCCAGCCAGTGAGTTTTTCATTGTTCACTTACTAAGTTCTGTCATTTTGACTTGTAGTTCTCCTATTTCTACTCTCATATCATCTTGTTTGTTACTGGCAGTCTGCACCAATTTTTTAGTTTATTAAATGTCCTTAACATTTCCTTTCTAAACCTCTTACCTGAGAGGTTGTAGAGCTGGTTATAAGCAAGACTTGAGTCTTCAGGGCTATATTCACAGTTGACTAAGCATTGTGCATTTCTTTGCTCTTTTCCCATTGCTCCTTTACAGGTCTTTGAATTATTACCAGATTACTACTTCTCACTGTATGTTATGGCGGAGAGGTTCTTCTGCAGGTCTTTCCCTTGGTCACCCCCTCTTTAATTTTGACTTTTTTGAGATGGTGAAGGGAATCAAGGAGTCATGCTTAATCTCTTTAAAGTATTGCCTGTGTAACTGATTATAATATTTTGATTCTTCTGAGCTGATTGCTGAAGGCTGTCTTGACTCTTTCTCCAGAACATGCTTTCATTGCTGAATTTCTTAATTTCAGGATCGTTCATAATTTATACTGACATTGTCATAAATTATGTTGTTGTAGAAGACATAATTCCTTTTTGCTACTATTTCTTTCTAAGTGCATCTGTTTATCTTTTATTTTACTACAAGCAGCAAAAAGCAACCTGGCCACAATTTCAGTATTTTTCTTGGAATTCTCGGTTACATAACCAAGTTCTTGGTCCAGACGTTCTGTTTTCCACATAATTTGTGGAACAAGTTCAACTAAACCTTTTGCCACTATATAACAAATACTCCCTTTCCTCCAGTTTCTATTAATACGTTTACCACTTCCTTCCTCTCCTCTCCTCTCTTAACTTCCCTTCACCTCTGTCATCAAATTCACCATCTTTTCTTTCTGAATGTCCTCTTAAAAGAACAGCTGTTAGTATTTTTGGACCTTCATGTAATCCCAGAGATAACCAAGATTTTAATCTATCAAAATCCTTATGTTGGCCATATCTGCAGTCTCTTTTGTTATGTAATATAAGAGCACATTCTGGAGGGTTAGTTCTGTTTAGATACTACTACTTTTAAAAAAGCGTTATGGCTGTATAAGGCAAAGAAATATTGAGGCACTACCATAGTCTGGAGAAAGTTGCAGTGACATGACAAATGAATTGCATACTAGAACAGAAATAAAAAATATTATTCAAAACTCTTTAGGGACAGAGATAAAATGTAAGGCTTGCCATGCATATCACTGACTAGGTTCAATCCCTGGTACTGCATATGATCCCTGAACACTGCCAGGAGTAATCCATGAATACAGAGCCAGTAACATGACATGAACATAGCCAAGTATGACCCAAAAATCAACAACAAACCCTGTATAATGGACTGGAGAGATAGTATAGTGGGTAAAGCACACACATCTTGGGTTTAATTTCCAGTACCTCATATGGTCCCAACAGCCCTTCCAGTGATCTTGGTTCTGAGTGCAGAACCAAGAGTAAGCCTTGAGCATATATGGTTGTGGTCCCAAAACTAAAACAAAATATTTCTTTGCATGAAGATTAATGCCTAAATGTTCATTTTTCTTGTTTTGTTAAATATTCTATGGTCATGATGATGTTATTTAAAAAATCTAAATAAGCGTCATATGGAACTGTTATTTCAGCTTTCCTGAAATTCTAAAACCATTTCTGAATTCTGAAATTCTAAAATAATTTTTAAATGGGTTGAAAGTTTTAATGCTTGGGGCTAAAGAGATAGTACAGTGGGTGGACCACTTGCCGTGCATGCAGCGTACATGGCTTTAATCACCGGTATCCTCTATGATACCCTGAGTACTATAAGAAATAATTCCTGCAGACCCAGAAGCAACCCCTAAGCATCTCCAAGTGTGACCCAAAACACGACTGAACATGATGCCTACTTAATACCTCTGTAGCAAACCACAACACCCAAAATGAGAGAGTGAGCAATTGGGAATGCCCTGCCACAGAGGCAGGGTGGCGTGAAGGGGACAGGGTGGGGGTGGTGGGAGGGATGCTGGGACCATTGGTGGTGGAAAATGAGCACAGGTGGAGGGATGGGTACTCGATCATTGTATGACTGAAACGTAACCATGAAAACCTGTAAGTCTGTAACTTTATCTCACAGTGATTCACTAATAAAATAAAAAATAAACAACAACAACAAAAAGAAAACAAAACATGAACAAACAAAAAGACAAGTTTAATAATGTACCTTGGAACCAATCAACCAAATAGTTGGCCTATTTTTTCCACTGTATCACTGTCATCCCATTGATCATCGATTTGCTCAAGCAGGCGCCAGTTACGTCTCCATTAGCCCTACCCCTGAGATTTTAGCAGCCTCTCTTTACTCATTCTTCCCAGCAGTGCCACACTGGAGGCTCTTTCAGGGTAAGGGGAATGAGACTCATCATTGTTACTGTATTTGGCATATCGAGTCTCTTGCCCCCACACCTGGCTGTCTTCACCAGGGTCCCTCGGAGGGGGATAGGTTGAGTTTCCCTCCCTGCCCCAAGCAGAGCCCCGGCAACCGAAGACCTCTGGAACCCAGCCACAGCCATGCTCAAGGCCCCTCTCCACACATTTGATTTTTTCCACATCGTCAATAAATACTAGAATTCCCAAATTTTTAAGTTTATTTTAGATAGTAAGTGAATGATTATATTTAATTCTTTTCAAATATATTTTACTTTATTGAAATGATATTGGTTTATAGTAGTGTATATGGTAATATGTTTAGGCATACCGTCTTATACCATGACAAACACCAGAATGCCAGTATCTTTACAAAACGGCCCTTAAGGACCATTCTCATGTACCTTAAGTAATCTTAGCTCTGTCACCAGAGTATGCGAGTTTGTTTTTATTGGTTTGTTGTTTCTTTTGATAAGATTTAGAATGAAACTCTGAAGTATTTGTCTTTCTCCTACTTATCATAATACTGTCCAGGGCCGTACATATTGTATGAAACAGCACAACTTCATCTTATTGCTGACTGGTATTCCATTGTTTCTCTTCATTCTGTCAACTGTCTTTGGACACAAGTTTCTAGAACTTGGTTACTGTAGTGAGTGAGTCAATGAACATAAGGATGCACATATATTTTCAAATCAATGGTTTTATATTCTATTTCAAAATTTTTGAAAGACCTCTATACTGTTTTCTGCAGGAGTTTAACTAGTTTACATTTCTAAATCAATTTGAATTCCTTTATATCCGCATCCCTTACTTAAAAGCACTTGTCTGCTTTTAAGTAAGCTATTCTTACTGGTGTACTGTTAAAGTTAATTGCTATTTTGATTTGAATCTCCCTGATAACCAGTTATATGACTGCTGATCCTCTGTGTATCTTTTTTAGGGAAGTGTCTATTTCTTACTCGCAATTGGGGTTGTTTATTTTTTACGTTGAATTTGATGGTTTCTTTCCTGGTTAAAAATTTTTTAGTTTTGGGGATGGAGTGATATAGCACAGTGGGTAGGGCATTTGCCTTGCACACAGCTGACTCGGGTTCAATTCCCAGCATCCCATATGGACCCCAAGCACCACCAGGAGTAATTCCTGAGTGCAGAGCCAAGAATAACCCTTACACATCACTGGTTGTGACCTAATAAGGCAAAAATAAAAAAAAGTTTTTAGTTTTATGCTACATCAAGAAATAAAAGAGGACACAAGGAAATGGAAACATATCCCCTGCTCATGGATTGAGATTTTTAACATTGTAAATATGGCAATACTCCTCAAAGTATTATACAGGTTCAGTGTGGTCCCTATAAGGATATGCATGACATTTTTTTCAAAATAATTGATCAAACACTGGTGAAATACATATGGAACAATAAATCCCCACGAATAGCTAAAGCAATCCCTGGGAAAAGAAGGTGAGAGGCATCACCTTCTCCAACTTCAAACTCTACTAAAGTGGTAGTGTTTAAAACAGTATGGTATTGCAATAAAGATAGACTTTCAGACCGTGGAATAGAGTTCAATCATGGCACAGACTCTAAAATATATGATCGCCTAATCTTGGTAATGGAGCAAGATATATGAGGTGGAGCAAGGAAAGCCTCATTAGCAAGTGGTGCTGGGAAAACTGGGCAGCTACATGTAAAAGAATGAAATTTGACCTCTATCTCATACCATGCACAAAGTCAGATAAAAATGGATTACATACTACAACATCAGACCCCAATCTATAAGGTACATGGAAGAAGATGTAGACAAAATCCTCCGTCGTGACATTTAAGCTAAAGTCATCTTCAAAGATAAAATATCACCAGACAATTGGAAGCAAAAACTAACAAATGGAACTACATTAAACTAAGAAGCTCCTACACCTCAAAAGAAACAAGGACCAAGATATAAAGACAGCCCATGCAATTGGAAAATCTGTTCACCTAATACCCATCTGATAAGAGGTTAATATCAAAGATATGCAAGGCACTGGTAGAACTTTACAAGGAAAAAAAAAAACATCGAGCCCCATCAAAGAATGAGGAGAAGAAATGAACTTCTTCAAATAACTTGAATGACCAAAAGGCACATGAAAAAGTGCTCTATATCACTAATTGTAAAAAAATATAAAGGCATGAAGATGTAGAAGGGTTATGTGTGTTCTCGGCCTCTCAGGGCAGCTCTCTCACACGCTTCGGGTGCTCTCAAGCCTCTGTGTATGAACCGGGTCAGGATGGCTCTTCCTTTATGCTCCGCTTCTGTGTGTGCCACTGTGCTCTCTTCTCTCTGTCTCTCTATTTCTGACTCTATCTCTGTCGTCTCTTCTCTGGTCTCTTCTGATCTCTCTCTGTTTCTGTCATCTCTCCTCTGGTCTCTTCCGATCTTTCTGCTGATCTTTTCTGCTTCTCTCTCTGGAGCCCTTCTGCTTCTTTCTCTGGAGCCCCTCTGATTCTCCCTCTGGATTCTCACTCACTCTCACTTCTGATTCTGACCCCCTTTGCTCTTACAATCTTAGTATATATAGCAATCACATAGGGTGATGAAACAAAGGTGGGTTGAACATTAACAAATCAACAAAAAGAGGTAAGACAACTCCTCCAGGAGATTTACTTAAGGATAAAATCTCATCTAAGGAGATTACTCCAGATTTCTAGGAGATCCGCTTAAGGGCGGGATCCCATCCAGGGTGTATGATCCCATCCAGGATGTGTTGCTTTCTACTTTCCTCAGCTAGTAATCCACTTTATTAGTTATAGTAAATCTACTTCTAATATTTCTAACAATGTCATTCTGTATGAGCACAGTAAGAGATATATCAAACTTAAAATTTGGTTCTTCCTGAGGACATTCACTATATATTTCAGACCACAGTCCTCAGGTCGGGTTAGTCTTCCTAACCTCAGCAGGGTCCTAGTCTCGTCCTTACTTTTGGGTCATGACATCATTTGTCTATGACCATACTCTCAACTTATAGTTGAGTATTGTGGCACTTTGCCCTGGCCCATTTCAATGACAGGGTAGCTCGCAACTTCCCCTGGGTTCATTCAGTCTCTTGTCGAGACCCTGCTTTTGGGGTACTAGGATCTAAGGGCAACTGAGTCAAGAAAGCAGATGCCCACGAGTAAATATTATTGCAGTCAGTCAGCTCCCATGTTACAAAGCATAATATTAACTGTCTTCCTGTGTCCATACAGAAAGGACATTGCTTTAAGGTAAACTAAGTTCCCTTGGCAAGGCTGAAAGGACAAACCCACTGTTATCTTACAACTAATCATCAGGGACATGCAAAACAAAGTAACAGTGAGATATCATCTTATGCCACAGAGACTGGTATGCATACAAACAAACAAGAACAACCAGTGCTGGCATGAATGTGGGGAGAAAGTGACCTTCATTAACTGCTGGTGGGAATGCTAACTGGTCCAGCATTTTTGGAAAACAGTATAGACATTCTTCACAAAACTAGAAATTAAGTTCTCATTTGACCAAGCAATACCACTTCTGGGAATACATCCTGGGAGTCCAAAAACATATAGCAGAAATGCCATCTGCACTTCTATGTGCATTGTAGCACTATACACTATAGCCAGAATCTGGAAACAACCTGAGTGCCCGAGAACGGACATATGGATAAAGAAATCATGATATAGCTACACAATGGAATACTACACAGCTGTTAGGAAAACGGAAGTCATGAAATTTGCCTATGAATGGATAGACTTGGGGAGTATCATGCTGAGTGAAATGAGTCAGAAAGAGGGGCAGATGTAGAATAACTGCATTCATTTTGGGGATTAAAAAAAACAGTATGAAACTAATATCCAAGACCAGGCAAAACAGGCCAGGAAGACTGGTCAATGGTGGGTTAATGATGTGGGAGATGGAGAGTAGTTAAGATAGAGGAGGGTCCATTTTCACAATAATAGTTGGTAGTGATAACTCTGGAGAACAACCTTGTATTGACAGCAGGTGACATGATATAGATGATAACCATACAGCATCTGTATCACAAACCATAATGCCTAAAATGAAAAAGAGAGAAGTGCTTATCAAAGAGGCAGCGTGGGATGGGGGGTGGCTTGAAGGTGTGTGAGGGAAACTGGGGACACCGGTGTTGGGAAATTACACTGGTGGCAGGAAGGGTGTTGGAACATTGAAATGCAATCATGGACATTTATATATTACTGTTTCTCATGGCATTTCAATAAAAATAAAAATTAAAAAATGACATTTTAGAAAATTAAAAAATAAGTTTTTAGTTGTAATTGCTATGACTTTACAATATAGTTTGAAATTTTGCTATTAATAATTGACCTTTGCTGGTTTTCTTCTACCTCCTTATTTGATCTTAGGGAGATGTGAGATTTTAAAAGGTCATCATTTTGTTATAAACTTTACAATTTCATAAATTATAAGGTTGTGCTCAGTACTCTCCTTTGATTTTTGTATTTCTTTGATAACTTGTAATTTCTCCACTTTTATAATGATTGCCTTTGGAGAGATGGAGGATAAATTTAGAACCTTTGCATGTAAGTTTGAAAACTTGGGTAATAAGTAGATGGTGCAGTGAAAATAAAGAAAAATGATGGAAGCTTGCTACAAGAGTGTGTGTGGGGTGAAGGGCAGTTTGGATAGAGAAGGAACCAACATGAAAATAGTATTTGGTAATTATCATTTTGAATATGAACTAAGTGTTGAAAGTAGGTAAAGGGATATACCTGGTAACCTATCATAGTTTTTTAAACCAGTCATCTGTTCGTGGGCACATGAGTTGTTTCCATATTCTACCTATTGTAAATAGTGCTGCAGTGAACATAGCAGTGCAGATAGCATTTCTGATGTGTTTTTTTTTTTTGGTCCCCAGGGTAATTTCCCAGAAATGGTATTGCTTGGTCAATACAGAAGTTCAATTTCTAGCTTTTTGAAGAATGCCCATACTGTTTTCCAAAAAAGACTAAACCATTCCCACCAACAACAAAAAATGAATCCTTTTCTCTCTGCATCCAAGCCAGATTTGGTTGCTCTTGTTCTTTTTTGAAGTGTGCCAATCTTTGTAGTGTCAGATGATATCTCATTGTTGTTTAGGTTTGCATCCACCTGATGATTAGCGACATCTTATAGCCTACTTCTCCCTCTGGGAAGACCTGGCAAGCTACCGAGAGTTTCCTGCCCACATGGGAGAGCCTCACAAACTCCCCATGGTGTATCATATGCCAAAACCAGTAACAATGCTGGATCTCATTCCCCTGACCCTGAAAGAGCCTCCAATGTGGCATCATTGGGAAGGACGAGTAAAGAGAGGCTTCTAAAATCTCAGGGCTAGGATGAATAGAGACGTTACTGAGACCGCTCGAGAAATTCGACGATCAACGGGATGATGATGATGATGATGATGATGATGATGATGATGATGATGATGATGATGGTGGTGGTGGTGGTGATGATGATGATGATGATGATTAGCGATGTAGAGCACTTTTTCATGTGTCTTTTGGCCATTTGTATTTTTTCTTTGAGAAAGTTTCTGTTCCTATCTTCTCCCCTTTTTTGATGGGGTTGGAGATTTTTTAATGAAGTGCTACCAGTGCCTAATATATCTTGGTTATTAACCATTTATCAGATGGGCATTGTGCAAATAACTTTTCCCAGTCTGTGGGCTATCTTTCTATCTTGGTCACCTTTTCTTTTGAGGTGCAGAGTTTCTTAATTTAATCTAATTCCATTTGTTTATCTTTGCTTCTACTTGTTTGGGCAGCAGTGTTTCATCCTTGAAGATTCCTTTAGCTTCAATGTCTTGGAGGATTCTTCCCACATTTTCCTCCATGTATCTTAAGGACTATGGTCCGATATTGAGGTCTTTAATCTGTTTTAATGGAATTTTTGTACCTAGTGTTAGAAAGAAGTTTGAGATCATTTTTATGCATATATCCATCCAGTTTTCCCAGAACTACTTGTTGAAGATCTGTCCTTTCACTACTTCACATTTCTAGCTCAGTAGCAGTGTCTGTGTCCAAATATTAAACACTATTTCATTGGTCTGTGAGTATGTCTTTATTACAGTACCATGCTGTTTCGATTATTACTGCTTTGTCTGAAAGTGGGGAAGGTGATGCGTCACTTCTTTTCACCAAGGATTTCTTTAGCTATTTGTGGGGGGTTTATTGTTCCATATGAATTTCAAGAGTGTTTGATCTATTTTTTGAAAAATGTCATGGATGTCCTTATAGGGACTGCATTGAATCTGTATAGTGCTGTGTGAGTATTGCCATTTTGACAATGTTAATTCTCCCAATACATGAGCATGGGATGTGTTTCCATTTCCTCATGTCCTCTTTTATTTCTTAAAGTAGTTTTGTAGTTTTCTCTGTATAGGTCCTTCACTTCTTTAGTTAAGCTGATTTTAAGGTACTTCATTTTCTGAGACATGATTGTGAACGGGATTGTTTTTATTTTAACATATCTTTCTTCCCTTTAATTGTTTGTGTATAGAAAAGACTTTGATTTTGTAAACTGCTAATTTACTAAACAAATTTATTGTTAACAGGAACTTTTTTGTATATCTTTAGTATTTTCTAATTATTGTTTCATGTCATCTGCAAATACTGAAAGTTTGATCTTTTCCTTTCCTATATGGATGCCCTTGATATCTGTTTCTTGCTTAGCTGCTATGGAAAACATTTCCAGTGCTATATTGAACTGTAGTGGTTAAAATGGGCAACCTTGTTGTGTGCCTGATCTTAGAGGGAAAGCCTTTATTTTTTCCCCATTAAGAATAATGCTGGGGGCTGGAGTGATAGCACAGCGGGTAGGGCATTTGCCTTGCACGCGGCCCACCCAGGTTCGATTCCCAGCATCCCATATGGTCCCCTGAGCAACGCCAGGAGTGATTCCTGAGTGCAAAGCCAGAAGTAACCCCGTGCATCGCCGGGTGTGACCCAAAAAAGCAAAAAAAAAGAATAATGCTGGCTGCTGTGAGCTTGTGGTAGATGGCTTTGATTTTTCATTTCCCATTTTGTTGAGAGTTGTTATCATGAACGGGTGCTGGATCTTGGCAACTGCTTTCTCTGCAGATATCAATATGATCAAATGGTTTTTATATTCTCTCTTCTCGATATGGTATATTATGGCAATTGACTTGCAAATGTTAAACCTTCCTTGCATCCCTAGAATGAATCCGAATTGGTGATGGTGTATGATCTTTTTGATGAGTTGTTGGATTCTATTTGCTAGTATTTTTTTGTGGATCTTTGCAACTGTGTTCATCAAGGACATCAGTCTGTAATTTATTTTTTGTGGTTTATACTCTACTTTGCATATCAGGGTGATAGTTGCCTTATAGAAATTGTTTGGGAATGTTTCAGCTTCTTCAATTTCTTTAAAAAGCTTGAAAACAATTGGCAGCAGGTGCTTTTAAAGTGAATTTATTAGTGAATCCAAGTAGGCCTTGACTTTTGTTTTCGGGAAGACGTTCGATTTCCATTTCCATTTCCTCAGTAGTGATAGGTCTGTTCAGTTGTACCAAATCTTCTTGATTCAGCTTTGGAGGGTTATAGGAATCCAGGGATTTATCCATTTCTGGCATAAAGTTTATCAAACCAATCACTGATGATCCTATGGGTTTCTGTAGTTTTTGTTTTGATGTCCTACTTTGCATTTCTGATTCAGTTTCTTAGGGTTCTCTCTCTCTGTTTCTTTGTGAGTCTTCCCAATGATTTATGGATCTGGATTATTTTCTCAAAGAACCAAATCTTGGTTTTGTTGATCTTTTTGATTGCTTGGGGGATTCCAGCTCATTGATTTCTCCTATATATTTTATTATATCCTTCCTCCTCTCTGGTTTGGGGTCCTTTTATTGGTCATTTTCCCAGATATTAATCTGTGAGGTTATGTTATTGAGGTGGGCCCTTTCTTCATCCCTGATGAATGTTTTGGGGGCTATAAACTTTCCTTTTAACACTTTTTGCTGTGTCCCGTAATTCAAGTAGCCCATGTACTCATTCTCATTTGTTTCCAGGAATCTTTCTATTTCTACTTTGATTTTCTCTCTTACACACTGCATCTTTAGTAGCAAGCTGTTTAATTTCCAGGTGTTTGACTTAATTATACGTTTCTGTGTGTGACTCATTTGTTTTTTCAGTGCATCATGGTATGAAAAGCTAGTTGATACAATTTCGGTTCTTTTACTTTTATGGATGTATATTGTGTGGGCCTGCATGTGGTCTATCTGGCAGAATATCCGATGTACACTGGAAAAGAATTCAACCTTTGGGGGATGGAAAGTCATATATATATCTACTAACCCTCTCTCTTCCATGTCTTCCCTCAAAAAAGTATTTTCTTGCTGAGCATTAGTCTAGTTGATCGATCAACCACAGAGGTGACAAACCTGTGCTGAAATCCCCAACTACTTCTGTGTTGCTATTAATGTCTTTCTTCAGGTTTATTAGCAGTTGTTTTATATATCTTGGTGTTATCTCATTAGATGCATATACATTTAAGAGTGTGTGTTCTTCCTGATGCACAGGCCCCTTGGCTATTAAGAAATGACCTTCACTGTCTTTAATAACCTTCAGTCCAAATTTTATGTGGTTTGATACTAGTATGGCCTCTGCAGCTGTTTTGAGGGGACAGTTTCCTTGGAGAATTGTTTTCCGGTCTTTGAATGACTCTGTGTTTACTTCAATTATTCAAATGTGTTTCTTGCAAGGAGCAGAGTAGTGATGGGTTCAATTTGGTAATCAATCCTGTCACTATACCTCGTGATTGGTGCATTTAGTCCATTGAAATTGAGAGATTGATGTGATGGAGATTTGTATCATCTTTATGTAGGAATTTGGTGTACTTGCGGGGCTTGTCTTATATTAAAGTAGCCCATTTTGTACTTCTTTTAATAATGGTTTTGAGTCTATGAAATTCCTGAGTTGTTATCTTTGAATTGTGTATTGTTCCTTCAATTCTGAATAGAGTATGGCTGGGTAAAACACTCTTGGTGAGACCTTCAATTCATTGAGTTTTTTCACTATATCCCATCACTGTTTTTGGGCTCAGAGGATTTCATCTGATAAGTTTTCTGTGAATCTTAAGAGTGCTCTTTGATAAGCAATTTCCTTTTGGGATTTTGTTGCTTTCAGTATTCTATCCCTCGCTGTGGTTTTCATCATTCTGATTAGTCTTGGATTTTTTACTTGGTTTTCTTAACTGGTACCTTTTAAGCCTCCTGGATTTGGGTGCTTCTAGGAGGAATTTACAATGGAACTGTTCAGGATACATAAGGATCTCAAAGAAACAGTGGATCACACCACCAATAGAATACAGGAGAATATGAGAGCAGAAATGAGGAAATGCAAACAAATGAAAATGCAAGCAGAAATGACAGATCTGAAAAATCTGGTAGGTGCAATGAAAAACTCACTGGAAGGCCTCCGCAGCAGAGTAACAGCTGATGAGCACAGAATCACTGAACTCCAAGATGAGGTTCAGAGAATCTCCAGACTTCAAACAGTAGATGGGAAAAAGTCTCACAGTTACTAACAGATGACAAGAGAACATAGGGTCAACTCAAGAAGAACAATATAAGAATTGTCAGAGTACCAGAGGGGCAGGAAAAAAACCATGATGAAAAAGCAACTGTCAAAGCTATTATGGCTGAGAAGTTCACAGAGCTTAAAGGTGCTAGAATATTATATGCTTAACATTCAACTATTTTTAGCTTTTTTTTTTCTTTTTGGGTCACACCTGGCAATGCACAGAGGTTGCTCCTGGCTTTGTAATCAGGATTTACTCCTGGCAGTGCTCAGGGACCATATGGGATGCTGGGAATCGGACCCGGGTCGGCCACGTGCAAAGCAAACGCCCTACCCGCTGTGCTATTGCTCCAGCCCTATTTTTAGCTTTTCAAATTGAGTTATTCAAATAAAAGTAAAAATTGTGAAAAGAAGGTTCATTTTTTTTTAAGTATGGTTCTTTAAATTTTGAAGTTTAAATGTCTGACCCTTTCGGGGTGAATATGCATGTTCAAGCTTAAAGCTTTTGTGTAGTAAATAAGGGATACAATCATGAGCTTTGGTTTAATCTCATCCCAGTATTTAGGAAGATGAAATATCCCCCTTTTGTTTCTCTTCACCAAAATAATTATCCTCAAGATTCAACAAGAGGTTAGAATATATTCTCATTACTTTTCCTCTCTAACTGGAACTCAAATAACAATTATGAAAGAAAATACAAGCTAGTATTTTTAGAGTGTTTGATATGCACAGTGCCAACAATTTAATACATAATGTTTATGATTTTTAATTGCAGTTCAAGTAGAAGAGATACATTTATATAGTTATCTTTTTCTGTACTAAGTTTCTGTGTCTCCATCACCACCAATGTGTGCAAGACCGTACACCACTGTTCTTATGTAACTTCTGTTCTACCTCTTTCTTCCACCCACTAGCCCTTTCCTCCCACCACTTGCTGACCTCACTTTTGTAATCAGCATCCAAGGATTATTATCTCCCGTCTGACTAATTTTGCTTACCATGACACCCACCCTCAACATCATTCATATTGTAACAAAAGGCAAGGTTTTCACTTTCATTATAGATGGGAAATATTCCTTTGTATTTATATACCACAACTTCTTTAACCCCTCACGTTGCTGGTCAAAATTCTCAGGATTTTGATGGGCATTTGCCATTTATAAGAAAACTGAGGTCCAAAGATACATATTTTAAAATTTTTATTATTATTAAATGGTTTCATGTTTGCAATAGTGTTAACACTTGTGGTTCTGATGTACATAATTATCTCATATCTCTACCACATAATGACACAATGTATTCCAATAAAATCCACATACCATTTTCAGTACACTTTATCCTTGCCCACCCCTTCCCCCCCCACACACATATACATTACACTCTTTACTTTGCGTACTCATTTCTAAAGCCAAGCTTCATGGGGTTGTTATCATTTAATACTCTCTATTCTCTTTTTTTAAATTTATTTTATTGAATCACCATGTGAAAAGTTACAAAGTTCTCAGGCTTATGTCTCAGTTATACAATGTTCAAACACCCATCCCTTCACCAGTGCCCATATTCCACCACCAAAAACCCCAGTATGCCTCCCACCCCCACCCCCCACCCCCACCTGGGTAACTGATAAATTTCACTTTTCTCTTTACCTTGATTACATTCCATATTTAAACACAAAACTCACTATTGTTGTTGGAGTTTCAACACAGACTCACTATTTTTGTTGGAATTTATCCCCCAAGAATACAGCCCTATTGACAAGGAAATATTTGATATTGAGTTTTCCACTGATGAGAATCTGTATTTCACAAATAAGTGAGAATATCAAGTATTTGTTCTCTTCCTCTAACGTATTGTACTTGAGATAATAACTTACAATTTAACGTACGTTTTAAAAATCTACAAGGTTTCATCTTTTTTACAGCTATGTAGCAGTCCACTATGTACATAAATATGTATGTATATATGTATGTAGAACTGTAGCACTGCTGTCCCATTTATCGATTTGCTCGAGCAGGCACCAGTAACATCTCCATTGTGAGACTTGTTATTGTTTTTGGCATATCAAATACACCACAGGGAGCTTGCCAAGCTACTCTCAGTAGCTTGCAGGCCCTACAAGAGGCATATATATTGATTTCCCTCTATGATGATGTGTCCAGGTATATGTTCACACATGTGTGAGGCTTGGCCCGAGCATGTGGACAGCGGTATGGAGCATGGCAGCAGTTTGGTAGTGGAGGTTGGCTGCCGGTTCTGGGTCACTTGGGTTGGGAAGGGCTCTCACCCGCCCCCCTCTGGGGTGCCCCAGGCAAAACAGGCTGGCGCAGAGTCCGGTGGCGTGGTTATGGGGGCCTCATTTTACGCTCCCTTCCAGGAGAAGGAGCCGTAAATTCTGGAAGGTGGCCTATGAGGAGATCTCACATATAGGTAAGAACGATAAATATCAAAAAAGGATAGAATTAGCCCATACTGGTAGGGATATGGTGAAAAAGGAAACCTTATTTATTGATGATGCGGATGTTGTCGTTTTAGTCTCTGTGGAAAACAGTACTAAGATTTCTCAAAAAACTAAGCACAGATCTCCCATGACTCAGTGATTCTACTTCCATGCATCTACCACAAACACAAAAATATCAATTTGAAAAGATATGTACCCACCTTTGTTCACTGAGCACTTAGTACAGTGTTGAGGTATATAAACAAGCAACAAGAAAAGGTCTGATAATTGAATTGCAAATATATATAATTGAATTGCATATATACACATATTGCTCCAATAACAGGTCTTATTCCCCTGACCCTGAAAGAAGCCTCCAATTGTTGGGAAAGACGAGTAAGGAGAGGCTGCTAAAATATCAGGGCTGGGATGAATGGAGACGTTACTGGTGCACACTCAAATAAATCTATGAACAACGTGGTGACAGTGCTACAGTGAAACCTATGTGAGATAATATCTCTGTTGTTTTTATTTGCATTTTCATGATAATAAGTGACAATGAGCACTTTTACATATGCTTGCTGTCTACAAAGAAGAGCTATAGTTTGTGCTTTTGGGAGTCACACCTAACAATTCTCAGGGCTAACTCCTGGCTCTGTGCTCAGAGACCACTTACACCACTTAGAGAATCATTATGGTTCCGGAGATTGAACCAGAGACAGATGAACAAAAAGCATGTGACTGAATCCCTATACTATAACTTCAGTCCCTATATAGGTTATTTTTCTAATGTAGGAGTACTGCGATTAATTCAGCTATTGATTAAGCTGATTGAATTGGGCATGAACTTCACATTACTTTTTTTATTGAATCACTATGAGTTACAATTACAAAGCTTTCATGTTCGAGATTCAGCCATATAATGATCGAACACCCATCTCTCCACCAGTGCACACTTTCCATCACCAATTTCCCCAGTATACCCACCCCCATCCAGACCTCACCCTGCCTCCATTGCGGCAATTTCCCCAACACTCTCTCTCTACTTTTGGGCATTATGTTTTACTCGAATATTCCCACCACCGTTCAAACCTTCCTGCTGGGGGCAGATGCTAGATCATTTATTGTCCATTGCTCATTTTGAATATCATAGCTGCTGTGGCCACACAATTCTGAAATCCTAGATTGTAAATGGCTGGGTTCCAGAGACATTTCTGTGAGCCACTAATCCATTTTGGGATTCAGTCTGGCATCTCTGGATCAGGGCTGTTGGTGCACTAAGATAGTGCCTAGAGACACATTGTGGGGGTGACAGCCAGGTCGATGAGCAGGCGGGGAGCCATGGAGAGACAGCCCAGCACCTCTGCTGCCATGCATCATGGAGATTCAGTCCTGGAACCCGCATACCTGGGCCTTGCCTGTGGAAGCTCTTGATCGCCGGGATTCCATCTGGAGTAGGCGGGGAGACTGCACCTGCTTTATCTGGGGTACCCCAGTGAAATTGACTCGGTATGGGGTCCAGAGAGATCTCTGGGTCTGTGGTGTCTTCGGGGACTCACTGCTTTGTCTGACTTTTGATCTCTTTCGAGATTTATTTATGGATCTCTGAAGCAAGGGCAGTAATAGAGTTTGCGGGTTGGTATTGGAGTTGGTTCATGGGGGTGACTGCCAGTGCTTCTGTGTGTATTGGGAAGTGGGGAGAGGTAGCCCACTTCAACTCCATGAAAGTCTGCAGATTTCAGTCACAAAACCCGCCTACCCAAATTTTCAGCAGGTTATATCTTGGTGAGGTCTGTCCTGAGATGGTGGAGTCAGGCTGGGGGTATGGCAGCAATTTTGGATTGTGGAAGCAAGTGGCTGCTGGGGGCTCTGCCTGGGCAGAGACAGGCCAACCTACCTCCCTCCAATTTACCCCAGTCTGTTCAGCCATGCACAGCTCAAGATTAACTGTGGCTTTTGATCTCTTTTGAGATTTATCTATGGGTCTCTGAAATAAGGCCATTAAATGAACTTGTCTAGGTGAGCCCGAGGTGGTTTGTGGGCATGGTTCCCACATACCTAACTTTTGGCCTTTTAATTTTTTGGTAAACTTGGTCCCAAATTTTGGGGGTCTGGCCAAAGGCACAGTGGCAGTTTTGGGGTATCAGGAAATCTGAAGACACCGTCAGGCTGCTGATGCACTCGCCCCACAGGTATAGGTTGACCTGTTGGCAGCACCGTATCCCCAATATATAGGTTATTTTTATGGGATATCAAAATTTTCTATTCTTATTGTATTTTTTATACTTAAGTTTGTGTGTATGTGTATAAAAGACGAGAGTATAAGTACAGATACAATTTTTGAGAATTTAATCAGATCTGTCATTTTGAGTATTAATTTTACCTCATTGGAAAGTGTCTTCTTTCCAACTCATACATCTTTGTCCTTGCTAGTTTTTCCTTTGAATGAATTGCAAATATGAAGACATCAACTCGTGTGTCAGAGAATGACAAATTGTTTTGCCAGCTATAGATAGGGCTAAATGAAATTCTTTGGTCTGATAATAGTGCTACCAAAATTTTAGAGTGAATGAGCATTTAAATTCTGTTGATTTTTTTCTTTGTTCTGGGTTTCAGGAATAGTTGGATCACTGCTGCTTTCTTATATTATTACATCTTAAAATTATCCTGAAATTTTTCTATGTAGTCCTTCTATAAGCTTTGCAAGTATCTCCAGAGGTGTGAAAGTTGTGGAAAGGACAAAAATTGTTTTGAAGCCTGATTGTCTCAGTGTTGAATGCCAGCTATATATCCTTGCAAGTCAGGTAGTTTCAACAAAACCAGTCTATGTCACCAAACTGTCTTTCCTTCATTTTAAAAATGGGGATAATAGATCACACTCAGTAGTGAAGAAAGCCGGCGGGCACCACAACACCAAAGAATCCTCCGGGCCCCATACCGAGCCAATATCTCTGGGGTGCCCCAGATGGAGCAGGTGCAGTCTCCCCACCTTCTCCAGATGGAATCCTGGTGACCATGAACTTCTGCAAGCATGGCTCTGGTATGTGACTCTTAGTACTATTCCTCCAAACCGCATGGTGGCGCTGGAGCCGGGCAGTTCCATTCCAGCTCCCAGTCGTCCCTGATGCTGGAAGTCACGCCTACAACCCGTCCCCAGTGCCATCTTGCTGCACTCAGCAGTGAAGATACCCTGCGGGCACCACAACATCAGAGAATCCTCCGGGCCCCATACCAAGCTGATATCTCCAGGACGCCCCAGATGGAGCAGGTGCACTCTCCCCACCTTCTCCAGATGGAATCCTGGCAACCATGAGCTTCTACAAGCATGGCTCCGGTATGTGGCTATCAGGACTACTCCTTCGAAGCACGCGGCCGCTTATGCAACCGCACGACCTTTCCTGATATGCAAAGTGTGCAATAGAAAATAAATTATCTAGCATCTGCCCCTGCCCCGAACGAGAGAGAGAGAGCAGTGATACCCGGGCCTCACGGGGCGGGGGGGGGGACTGGCTTCTCTCCCCGCCCCAATGAGGCTCCGAGTTGCCGCCCACGAACAGCTCCTGGCTCCTGAATGGCCATGATCCCAGAGACACACAGACCAGTCTCAGCACCCAGCGGCTTTTGGCAGAAATGCATCTGAACTGAGCATTAAACTACAGTGCCATGCCACCCCAGGTAGGGAAAGGTGTTTGTCCCTTCCATCTTTTCTCCCCGGTGGCACAGTGGCCACCACCTTTTCAGAGCCTATTGGACATCCACGTATGAGATAGCAGTGACATGACATGTGGGGCCTCATGGGATGGGGGATGAAACTGGCCCCTCTCCCTGTCCCGACGAGGCTCCGAGTTGCCGCCCACAAACGGCTCCTGAACGACCATGATCCCAGAGGCACACAAACCAATCTCAGAACCCAGAGGCTTTTGACAGACTTATTACTAAAATAGCAGAAATCTAAAATCGCGCAGCTGCAAAGTGGCCACATGACATCATATGCTCTTCATAATCAGCAATAGAAAACAAATTATCTAATGATGCCTTTTCAGAAGGTCTGATTGTTCAGGGAAAGTCCAACTAATAATGGTGGGTCTTTTGTCGAAATATTGAATGTGATCAAAGTGGAGAGAGAGTGAATTAGAAAACATCTGCCACATAAGCAGGAGGAGGGGTGGGATGGGGGTATACTGGGATTCTTGGTGGTGGAAAATCTGCACTGGTAAAGGGATAGGTGTTTGGTCATTGTATGACCTAGACTTAAACTGGAAAGCTTTGTAACTGTCCTCACAGTGATTCAAAAAATTTAAAAAAAAAACTTAAATGGGGCTAATGATATATTTCTCTTGGTTTTGGACTGGAGCGATAGCACAGCAGGTAGGGCATTTGCCTTGCATGCAGCTTCCTGGGTTTGATTCCTCTGTCCCTCTCGGGGAGCCCACCAACCTACTGAGAGTATCCTGCCCGCACAGTAGAGCCTGGCAAGCTACCCGTAGCATAATCGATATGTCAAAAACAGTAACAAGTCTCACAATGAAGATGCTACTGGTGCCCGCTCGAGCAAATCGATGAACAACAGGACCACAGTGCTACAGTGCTATTGTGAGGGTGCAATGAGATAAATGTCAAGTGTGAAGAAATTAGGTTGATAGATTAACTTTATTTTAGCGATTGATTTTTCCCTACAGTACCTTAACCTTCGGATCTGTTGAGTTGTTAACTTGGCATTCCTAAGGAGTCCTCAGATCATTGCTAATTCATAGTTATTAAATGATAAAATGTTCTTCATTGACCCAGTTCTTTAAATTGGACTGATATAAAAACTCTTTGAAACCTATCATTCCATTCTTAATACAAAAACAAATATTATATGCTAAATGGATGGAGGTATCTTTAGTAGGTTCTCAATTCATTTTTGGTCTCCATCAGTATTCTCTTCCCAAGGAAACTGTCTACAGAAATTTTTCAACAGGAAGAGCTTGACTGTAAGAATATTTAATATAATCATTGGGATATATAATTTTCATACAGATGGTGCTGTTTTAAGAGGACAGGCCACCAGATTGGAGATATGACTCTTTGGGTTTTAGTCTCAGTTCTGCCAGGTAATATTAGTTTAGGGACCTTGGTAAATTCCTCCTTTTGGACATCGGTATAATATATGGGCTAGAAAAGATCCTGGTATGGAAAGATACTACATCAAGCAGGGCATTTCCTTGCTTATGGTCAACCCGGGTTTGATCACCGGTACCCTGAATGGTTCCCTGATCCTACCAGGAGTGAGCACAGAGCCAGGAGTAAACCCTGTGCACCACCAGATGTGGCCCATATTTTAAAATTTATTTTAAATGTTAAAACAAAATTTTAAAAGAATAGATAATATACTAGAATGTTGGACCTGACCTGAAGGTCTTTAAAAACAAGGTGCTGCAGAGACCAAAATAGACATAATTACAACCCTTTGACTCTTCGTAGGAACAGAAATGAAAGTTTCATTTCTGCAGGCTCTGAGAAAAATTGATGAAAAACTTGACATTTAAAGTAGTCTCTGCCCAATGCTAAGCATTCACTATATTTTTACTCCATTACCACTTTGGTTTTTAATGAAGTTTAGAGTATAGCTTTTGCTAATATAATCAGACTCCAGAAAGCCCATCACAGCTTTAGCCAAAGTGTAAATGGAAACTCAGTGGAAATCTGGGATTCATCAGAGACAAGTTTTATAATGTTGCTTTATAGAAAGGCAAGATGTTTTTTGTACACTTTGATATACACATCCACGAAATAACATCTGGGGAAAATCTAGATAGTTGCTTATTTATGGCAAAATTTCTGAGTTTGAGTTATTCTAGATTTCATGGCTTTTGGAAATTAAAAACTATTGCCTTAGGTTAAGTTTCCTCTCTCACAATTAAAGATCTGTAAGAGTAAAAAATAGTAAGGGCTTCTCATGAAACCAAATTTAGGCAAATAGTAAACCCTTTTCTAGGTAAAGGCAGTAACTCCTTTCACCATACCTTAAGACCTAACAAATGTTAACACAATTTTTGTTCTTAAAAACTTTAAGAAGCAGTTCTAGGAATATACTGCTAACGACAAAACTGGACAATGGCCAAAAAAGTGAAATTGTATTGAGTTCTCATAGATGAGCCCCTTATGTGCCCAAAAAAACAAATACACTGAGCTTTGCCTCTGACTAGCTGCCCTCTGTATTTTTTTCCTAAAGTCATTATCAAAGACCATAAAATGTTTTGTGCTTTTAAACAATCAAAGAAAACCAAATTAGACTGGAATTTAGAAGGATGGGATAATAGTTTTGTGTGATCATGCTTTTATCCAAGAAGTGTGTGTTAAAGTTAAAATGCTTTTTTCTATGATAGATAGAGGAAAAAGTGCAAACTTTGTAGTCAGACAATCTGATTTGAGAACATTACAACAGTTATCAGGATAACTGTATATAGTGCATCCTCTTTATTTTTGGCCAACATTTTGGCCTTAGATCCCCTCTCTACTCTTCTCCCTAGTGAATCTACATAGACTCAGGTTTCCTGCTTAACTGTGTATAGCTGTAGAAGAAACATTCCAGTGCCCATATTTCAGGTGGGAAAGACTGTCTGTTTATATTTTGTCTGTCTGTTTATATTTTTTGTTTTTTTATTCAGGCACTATGATTTACAGAGTTATTAACAAAAGAGTTTTACATATATAGTGTTCCTATGAGTCTCTTGCCCACGCGCCTGACTATCTTCCCCGGGACTCCTAACCACAGCCATGCTCAAGGCCCCTCTCCACACGTTCGGACGAGCCTCAGGCATGAAGGAACCAGCAGAGGAACCCAGGTGTGTGGGACCCGGGGCTGAGACCTACAAGGCTGCTCGGATCAGGACTGGGCCTGTTCCGTCCAGATTTCCCATTTCCCAGTAGCTAGGTGGTCACACCCAGGGACTTCCCCCAGCGCTGTGTAATCCTGTCAACGGCCAGCATCCAGAGACTTAAATGCAAGCTCCCGGAAGCTTGTGGCCTCTTCGAGGCCTCGTGATATCTTATAGCCTAGTTCTCCTTCTGGGAGATCCTGGCAAACTACCGGGAGTTTCCTGTCCACATGGGAGAGCCTTGCAAGGTCCCCAGGTGTATTAATAAGCCAAAACCAGTAACAAGCTGGGTCTCATTCCCTTGACCCTGTAAGAGCCTCCAGTACAGCATCGTTAGAAGGACAAATAGAAAGAGGCTTCTAGAATCTCAGGGCTTGGACGATTGGAGACATTACTGAGACCATTCAAAAAATTCGACTATCAATGGGATGAAGGTGATGATGATGATGATGATGATGATGATGATGATGATGATGATGATGATGATGATGATGATGACTGTTCCTATTTGAATTCCAACACCAGTCTCAGCATACCTCCACTAATGACCTCAAGTTCACTCTTACCGCATAATCTGTCTCCTTCACAATTTAATTTTAATTATTTTGTACCATACTTACTGTAGTTATGGCTCTAATGGTTAAGATACATACAGATCCCTTCCCTCTGCATCTCAGATGAGTTCAAGGCACCTGATCCTTGACCCTATATTATTTACCAAGCATCTTTTCCTGCTTACCCCTTCTATTTATCTACCCTGTCAATTTTTGTGATGATTTTTCAGATTTTCTTTATGATTCTAATAATCATTTCCTCCTTTAATTTCTTTAAAGGAAAATATAAAAGTATTTATTTTATGTTTATTGTTTGTTGTCTTCAAATTCCCTTTCGAACTATAGAAAAAGGAATTTGTGAACAATCAATAAAAGAGTTAATATGTGTAAAACACTTAGAAATGTGACACATAGTCAACACTGCATAGGAGTTGATGATTATAAAATGTTCTGATCCAACAGCGTGAACTTGGCAGAAGTTTGTTTCACTGAAGTCATCATCATCATCATCATCATCATCATCATCATCATCATCCCATTGATTGTTGAATTTCTCGAACGGTCTCAGTAACGTCTCCATTCTTCCTAGCCCTGAGATTTTAGAAGCCTCTCTCTACTCATCCTTCCGAACGATGCAGCATTGGAGGCTCTTTCAGGGTCAGGGGAATGAGACCCAGCTTCTTACTGGTTTTGGCATATTAATACACTCTAGGGACCTTGCCAGGCTCTCCTATGAGGGCAGGAAACTACCGGTAGTTTTCCAGGTTCTCTGGAGGGAGAAGTAGACTATAAGATATCGTGTGACTGCAAAGCGGCCGCACATTTCTGGGAGCTTACTTTTATGTCTCTGGATGCTGGCCGTGGATGGGATTATGCTTTGTAAAAGAAAACGACACAGAGTCTCTTGCCCATATGCCTGGCTGTCTTCCCCGGGGCCTCTCAGAGGGAATGTGCCCCAGCTTCCCTCCCCGCTGCAAGCAGAGCTTCCAGCGGCTGAAGACCTCCGGAGCCTAGCCACAGGCAAACTTAAGGCCCCTCTCCACACATTCAGATGAGCCTCACGCATGAAGGAACTGGCGGAGGAACCCAGGTGTGTGGGACCCAGGGCTGAGACCTACAAGCCTGCTGGGATCAGGACTGGGCCTCCTCCGCCCAGATTTCCCATCTCCCAGTAGCAAGGCAGTCACACCCAGGGACTGGCCCCAGCACTGAAGTCATATTTTAGACAATTTTCTAGGTCAGTTAGTTATACCAACACATATGCTTTCTCCTGATATCCCATCATTTCCCCTTTATAGTTACTTGAATTATATTCAAAGGAGTATGTAGTTTTGTACCCGGTGCCACCTGGTATTTTCATGTCACATTCTTTTAAGAATGCACCCACAACATACTATGAGTTTCCAATTCCTTTAGGGATTGTTTCTTCTATCTTTAAATGGTATGTTATTAATTACTTTGTCAGAACATGCCTAGTGTAAATATTTTTGTACGTGCTCAAGAATTTAATAGAGAATTTAATAGAACTGGTCCTTTGTTTTTCCTGATCTGTTTTATTGGTCTTTTACTTTCCATGACCCTGAATTGGTATTTCAGTGGGACAGGTTGTGCAGGTCTACTTCCTCCCATTTAGATTACCAAGGTTTTTTATGGAGGTATTCTGAGACAGAATTAAGAATTTAGAGTTTTTCTCCAGCCCTAAGAGTGTGTGGGGTGGGTGCAGCAGAGTTGCATGGGCATTTTGCTCACCTGATTGTATTTAGAGACAACCTAATATCATGCAGGTACCTAGCGCTGGCTGCAGGTCAAAGGGTGAACAGTGCTTGTCCGCAATGTCTGGAGATTGGGGGATGTGTCCCTTGTGGAGGCAGGAATGGCAGGATTCAAGTTTTCTAAGATACATTTGATTTGGATATCTACTCCTTAGCTCCCATGGATTCCCAAGGGGTGGCTGCAGGGTCACTCTTACCATTTTTATTTTTGGCATATTACTGTAATCCTTACCAGAGAAATTTAACAAAAAGTATGAAAAAATACTAGAGGCAGGCACAACAGTACAGTGGTATGCCCTACTTGCCTTGCACCCAGCTGAACCAGATTTGATCTCTGGCATCCCGTATGGTTATTGGAGGTCCACCAGGAGTAATTCCCAAGTGCAGATCCGTGAGGAACTCTAGAGCTTTGCTGCACATCGCCCAAAAACCAAAAAGAAAGTAAAATCAAGCTGGATACTTATAAGTTATTTCTGGTATTTTTAATCGGATGCAAGACTTTGTGAATTTGACCTCACTGCACATTATCGTTTTGGTTTTCAGATCACAAACAGAAGTGCTCAGAGTTTACTCCTGGCTCTGTGATTTGGGATCACTCCTGGTATATCACCATGTGTGGTAGCTGGGATCAAACCCCATTTGGCTGTGTGCAAGGCAAGCACTCTACCCATTTTATTATCTCCCAGTCCCCAATTGTTACTTTTCTATAAATTATATTCTTGAGGGTCTTTTTGTGGGGTGCATTAAAGTTATTTGAAATAACTTAATGCTTTCAAGTATTTTTAAATTTTGTTAAAGAGAACGAGAATGCCCTTGCATTTTCTTCACTAATGAAGTAAAACATGTTTTATGTACATTCCCCAGTGTTCCTTTGAATTAATCAATTTTCTACTGCACCTGTTTAAAACAGGACCTCTTCTAGTTACTATGCTATCTTAGTTCATTGTTTCCTTGAGTTCTGTCATGTATTTCTTGCTTCACACATCAGTAAAGTATAAAAGAGAACCCTTTCAGATCTCCAGAGCTCACTGTATAGATATCTCATCTTTAGTACTTTCTTCTGAAAATAATCACTTGCCTGCAACCCACACCCCACTTATAAATCGATGTTTGAAACTTGAAATACTGATGGGTTTTATCTCAATTTCCTGTTCCCCACCCCTAACCAAGCAATTATATTATGGTCTGCAGACTCTGTCTGTAAACTGGGAAAATCAAATGGGTTACTTCATCTGTTATGTCTGTATCTAACATGTCACTGCCCTTGATTGTTAGATATCCAGTAACATGAAAACCATTATTACATGTGTTTTTTTTATTTTTTTAGTTTTTCCGTGATGAAGATCTAACTCTAGTCTCTCTTACTCTTTCAACTATATATTAAAGTATCTGTTATAATATCTCTTGTATACAATATGGTCTTTTGTATAAAATTTTATATTTTATTTTTTCCTTGATAACAACTCTTATTTTTTTGTTTTCCTGTTTTTTATTTTTATAAAGTTGTTCATAATTATTTACTACATTCAATATTCCAACCCCGGGGCTGGAGCGATAGCACAGCAGGTAGGGTGTTTGCCTTGCATGCAGCCGACCCGGGTTCAATTCCCAGCATCTCATATGGTCCCCCAAGCACCGCCAGGAGTAATTCCTGAGTGCATGAGCCAGGAGTAACCCCTGTGCATTGCCGGGTGTGACCCCAAAAATCAAACAACAAAAAGTATTCCAACATCAATCCCACCACCATTGCACATTCCCACCACAATTATTTCCAATTTCCCCAAACACTACCCAAGCCTGCCCCAATATATTACTTATATAAATAAATAAAGTATTATTTTATCCTACTTGTTATGAATATTTCACTAAAAATAATCAAAGAAGGTTTGCTGGGAAGAAAGTGTGTGAAGATGGTTGTATTTTTAATATAACTATTAACTATTTTTAATATAACACCTCTTATGTACTTGAGAATCTCCCTAGAAAGAACTGACATTTTGGCAAGACGTTGGGAGGACACACAGGTGGTGAGTGAGGAAGAGGATCACCATTCAGTGAAATAATGAATTTGATCACAATAATTCCTATAAGGAAAAATATCAAAGCCTGATATTCTTCCAGGAAAGAAACAAAAATGGCAGCATAGTCATGAACTAAAGTGATTTGAAACATAAAATATAATAATTCTTTTGTTATCTGGCTTTTTATTCAACTGTAACCTGCATGGATGTATATTGTCATGTTCAGTGTTATTTCTTTATAAATAATAAGAATGACTAGAATTTTTTCAGCATAGAACAAACATATTAAAAACTTATACAGATCAACAAGCTGCAGAGATGCTTCCAAAACCCACGCCAGGCTGAGTCTCATCCGGGGCATCCGTAAGTGGGGTGGATGAACCCACCTCCCATGCAAACAGCCCTGGCAGCCTAAAACACTCCAATTGCAGCCATGCTCACGACAGAATTCCATAAGCTCGAGATGAGTCTCATCCAGAAATTAATCTGTTGGAAAACTCAGGTTTGCAGGATCTGTGACTGAAATCTCCAGGCTAGCACGGAGTCAGGGATGGACTACCTCCTCTCATCACCCTGTTCTTCTGGGAGCCTGGTAGTCATGCCCATGAAATGACTCTGGCACCATATAAGCTCATTAACTGGCCATGATCCAGAGACTCATAAATAAATCTCAAAAGAGATCAATAAGCCGCAGAGATCCTTCCAGACTGCCAAATCTCCATCTAGTTAAAATTTTAACTCCAGCTGTATCACCCCATTAAAAATGTTAGAATTTCTGGCTGCAAATGTGGCCACATTACAACTCAAACTCTACCCCACTGATAAACTAGGAGTAACATGCCACATTGTATGTGATGTAAAGTAGAAGTTAACCAAGCTTGGTTAAGAAAATATTAACAAGGCTTAATCTGTAACAACATATTAGTAATTTCTTACACAAGGGCTTAATGGATCCAGGTTTTTTTTTTTTCTTTTTGGGTCACACCCAGTAATGCACAGGGGTTACTCCTGGCTATACACACAGAAATTACTCCTGGCAGTGCTCAGGGAACCATATGGGATGCTGGGAATCAAACCCGGGTTGGCCGTGTGCAAGGCAAATGCCCTACCCACCCTATTGCTCCAGCGCAATGTTTATATGTTTGACTGGCCCAACGCACACACAATATAAAATACTTTAGGATCAAAATGATTTGGAAGTGAAAAATAAGTTGTCTGCAGTTCTTTTCTCGTCACTCATTATTCCTGTCTGGATGTGAACAATGTATCCAATTTATTTAATAGCCTTTCAGCATTATTGAGTGCATTATCATCATCATCATCATCACCCTGTTGATTGTCAAATTTCTCGAGTGGTCTCAGTAACGTCTCCATTTGTCCTAGCTCTGAGATTTTAGAAGCCTCTCCTTACTCATCCTTCCCAGTGATGCAGCATTGGAAGCTCTTTCATGGTCAGGGGAATGAGACCCAGCATTGTTACTGGTTTTGGCATATGAATATTCCACGGGGAGTTTGCGAGGCTCTCCCATGTGGGCAGGAAACACTCAGTAGCCTACTGGTTCTCCCAGAGAGAGAAGTAGGCTATAAGATGCTTTGCAGCTGCGCAGTTATGGGAGCTTGCTTTTAAGTCTCTGGATGTTGGCCATTGATGGGATTGCAGGATGCCGGGGGCAGTCACTGGGTGTGACCGCCTAGCTACTGGAAATTGGGAAATCTGGGCAGAAGAGGCCGAGTTTCTATCGGAACAGGCTTGGAGGTCTCAGCTCCGGGTCCCACAAACCTGGGTTCCTCTGCTGGTACCTTCATGTGCGAAGCTTATCTAAACGTGCAGAGAGGGTCCTTGAGCATGGCTGTGGCTAAGGCTCTGGAGGTCATCAGCCACGGGAACTCTGCTCGGGGTGGGGAGGGGAGCAGGACCCCATCCCCTCCGAGGGGCCCCAGGGAAGACAGCCAGGTGCGAGAGCCAGAGACCCTTATTGAGTGCAAGTAGGTGTTTTTCACTTCTTTTATACTCATACAAAGTTACTTGACTATCCTTTTCACTCATCTCACATCCACTGTGAATTAGATGGTGTTCTCCCCACATTAGATGATGAATCAATGACTCAGACCTGAAGACACTTGCCTAATATTTCCTGAGAAGTAAATGGAAAATACTAAAAATTTAATTTGTTTACAAATGGCCAAAAGGCACATGAAAAAATGCTCCGCATAGCTAGTCACCTGGGAGATGCAAATCAAAACAACAATGATATATCATCTCTCACCACAGAGACTGGGACACATTCAAAAGAACAAAAGCAACCAGTGCTGGCGTGGATGTGGGAAAAAGGGACGTTCCTTCACTGTTGGTGGGAATGCCGACTGGTGCAGCCTTTCTGGAAAACAATATGGACAGTCCTTCAAAAACTAGAAATTGAGCTTCCATATGACCCCACAATACCACTTCTGGGAATATATCCTGAGGATTCAAAAGAGCACAGTATAAATTACATCTGTTCCTATATATTCATTGCAGCACTGTTCATAATAGCTAAAATCTGGAAACAACCCGAGTGCCCTAGAACAGATGACTGGTTAAAGAAACTTTGATACATCTACACAATGGAATGCTATGCAGCTGTTAGGAGAGATGAAGTCATGAAATTTGCTTATGAATGGATAAACATGGAGAGGATCATGCTAAGTTAAATGAGTCAGAAAGAGAGGGACAGACATAGAAGGACTGCACTCATTTGTGGAGTACAGAATAACATCACATGAGGCTGACACCCAAGGACAGTAGATACAAGGGCCAGGAGGATTGCCCCATAGTTGGAATACTGTTTCATGATTGGAGGGGAGAAGGCAGATGGAATAGAGAAGGGATCACTAAGCAAATGATGGCTGGAGGAACCATTTGGGATGGGAGATGCATGCCAAAAGTAGATAATGGACCAAACATGATGACCTCTCAGTGTCTGTGTTGCAAGCCATAATACCCAAAAGTTGAGAGAGAGTATGGGGAATATTGTCTGCCATGGAGGCAGGGGGAGGGTGGAAAAGGGGGGGAGTATATCCCAGATATTGGTGGTGGGGAATATGCACTGGTGAAGAGGTTGGTGTTTGATCATTGTGAGATTGTAACCCAAACATGAAAGCTTGTAACTATCTCACGGTGATTAAATAAACTTTAAAAAATTAAAAAATAAAAATAAATATAAAATAAATCAATAAAAATTTAATTTATAAACTTCTAGATTGCAGTTTTTGTCTCATTCATTCCTTCACACTAAGCTGTGTCAGGTCCTTTGCCCTTAAATTATCTAAACACTGCTGGTAGCTTCGTTATCTAATAAAATATACCTGTTTCTTTCAGAAATACTGAAATTAACGTTACAGACTTTAAATGTAGTGCTGACAGGCAACAGCTAGTCAATATCATTTTTCATATAAAACTGATTTTATAATGACTTTTTGGAAATGTTCCCACTACAGATTTATTCTGGTCCACCTGAGGAAAATCTTGTACCACCACTGCCTCCACCTCGAGTAACAGCAAGAAGGCACAAACCAATCACAATTTCAAAGCGTTTAATACGAGAAAGGACAGTTTTCTATATGTCTTCCATCGATGAAAATGAAGGTCAGTAATGAGTTTTACCCTTAGTTTTTAATAGTGATTGTATGCATTGGATGCAAGGTGTATATTTAAAGGCTGAATTTAGGTATAGACATTCCCTGGTTCTTGTGCCAGGTAAAATAAGGTATGTAAAATGTCATATAGAAGGGATAATTGTGTTTTGAGGGACAAATATGTAAAGCATGCTATTGTGATTCCTTAGGTATGTAGAAGATCAAATGTGTTTTTACTTCTGTTCTCTAATATATTAAAGAGGGTGACCAGTGTGCTTTCTAAATGTTAAAGGATTTTTAATTCAACTTCACCTTACATAGAGGAGTGATGTCAACAAGATGGTTGACATGATGGTTATACTGTATTGCAATATAAGTATTGTCATCTTGACATCTTGTCATCTTGCTGACATCATGTTTGAATAAAGCCTTTTACTCTTCACAGTAACATGAATTTGTAGAATAATCTATATGTGAAAAATCACTTGACGAAAGCTATGGAATTCAAATGTAGATAGAAAGATGCATTGTAATTGGATTTTACAGTATTTCGGTGGATAATAAAAACAAGAAAAACTGAATTGCGGAGAGTGGCAACCGCAGTTTAATATTATACACATTACTCTTCCAAGATCATGTAGCAAGACCCTCCGTGTGGGAGAAGGAAAATACAGTGACTATAGAACTTCCGTAACTTGGACTGTAGTGCCAGGCTTGCCAAGTAACCTGAGCAGATAATTATTCTCTATCCAAGCTCTAGACTGGCACAGGCCTAGTCATCAGAAGACTGTCCCCACTAGTCCAAGAGCAAAGGCCCATCACACTGCCTTTCATTGCCTATCGCCTAGTTTCCAGACTACACTAATGAACCCAGGCTCTACTAGAGTATTCTATAGATCTAGCCTCCAGGCATGTCCCTTAGCTAAGACAGATACAGACTGTGCACAAGTCTCTACACTTAGTCCTGAAGTCGAATGTAGGATTATCCACCTACTTAACCAGACACCAGACAAACCTACCCAAGGTTATCAACAATAAGATAACCAATGAAAGACTTATACAGTGAAAACTATTAATCACTGCAAAGAGATACAGGAGAACACACCAGGAAATGGAAAGACATTAGAATTCTTGTCATGGAAAGGAAGAGTCAATATTGTTAAAATGATGATTCTACAAAAAAAACCACATGTGTTTGATACAATAATCATTAAAATTCCAGTCCCTTTTTTTCAAAGACACAGAGAAAATTCTACTAAAAGTTGTATGGAACCATGAAACTCCCTGAATTTCCAAATCAATTTAAGAAAAACAGAAGAAGATGGGAGGAATCTACACCAGCACTATTTGTTATTCTTATTGATCTGTGCCAGGCCCTGTGGTGTGAGATGATATCTACTTGTTGTGTTCATTTGCATTTCCAATGATTAGTGATGTAGAGCATTTTTTCACTTAACATGATTTCATCCAGTTCCATCCATGTTGCAGCAAATTGTGTGATTTTATCATTCCTTATAGCTGTGTAGTATTGTATTGTGTATATATACCACATCTTCATGATCCACTTACATGTTGTTGGACTTGTGCTGCAATGAATAATGAAGTGCATACATTCTTTTGAATTAATGTTTTTTCTGTTCTGGGGAAAGATACTTAAACATGAAATTGCTGAGCCATATGGTAGATAAATTCTGGGTTTACTCAGTACCCTCTATATTATTTTTCATAGGGGTTGAACCTGAAAATATTCCCACTAGCAGTGGATGAGTGTTCCTTTTTCACCACATCCCCACCAACAGAAGTTGTTCCCAGATTTTTAATACATACTATTCTCACTGGTATACGATGATATCTCATTGTTGTCTTGATTTGGAATTCCCTAATAATAAGAGATGTTGAGCACTTTTATGTGCTTTTTGGCCATCAGTTTGTCTTCCTCAGAGAAGTTTCTGTTCACTTCCTTCCCCATTTTTTGATGGGGCTTTTAGAGTTTTTGTTGATCTTTGTGAGTATTTTATATATCCTGGATATCAACCATTATCTGATGTGTTGAATGTGAATACTTTTTCCCAATCCATTAGTTGTGTTTAGTTTTAGCCTGTGTTTCTTTTGCCAAACAAAAACTTTTACATTTGATGTAGTTCCATTTCTTTAGTTTTGATCCTGTAGCCTTTGCCAATGGCATCATATTATTGAAGACTACTTTGAGATTTAGCTTTGGGAGAGTTCTGCCTATATTTCCCCAGTGAAACTTCTGGATTGTGGTCTGGTCTAAAGCTCCTTGATCCACTTTGAGTCAACTTTTGTGTCAGGTGTAAGGTAAGGATTCAGCTTTGATAATTTGCAAGTGGTTATCCACTTTTCCCAGTACCATTTTTTGAAAATACTGTCTTTATTCCATTTTATGCTTTCAATTCTTCTGTTTAAAATTTGCTGACCATATACATATCGGTGCCAAATAGCATAATACAACACATTATTAAAAGGAAAGATAAAAGTTATATTATTATACCAATTGATGCAGAGAAAGCCTGATACAAGCTCCAATATCCATTTGTGATAAAACCCTCAATAAAATAGAGGTGGAAGGAACCTGCCTCAAGTTATTGTCAGCTATCCATATAAAGCCTATAGCTTATATTATTCTTAATGGTGAAAAACTGAAAACATTCCTGATAACTATTATGGGCATTCTTCAAAAAACAACTAGAAATTGAGCTTCCATATGAAGCTCAATTACCACTGCTGGGAATATACCACTGCTGGGAATATACCCCAGGGACCCAAAAGCACACAGTAGAAACTCCATGTGCACTTCAAAGTTTATTGCAGCACTATTCACAATAGCCAGAATCTGAGAACAATCGAGTGACCAAGAACAGATGACCAATTAAAGAAACTATGGTACATCTACACAGTGGAATACCATGCAGCTGTTAGAGAAAATGAAGTTATGGAATTCGCTTATAAATGGATGGACATGGAGAGTATCATGCAGAGTGAAATGGGTCAGAAGGAAAGGACAGATATAGAATGACTGCATTCATTTGTGGGATATAAAATGTTGTATGAGACTAATATCCATGGACAGTAGAAACAATGGCCAGGAGAACTGGTACACGATTGGAAGACTACCTCAAGTGCTGGGGAAGAAGGCAGTTGGGATAGAGAAGTGACCACTATGACAAAGATAGTTGGAAATGACAACATTGGATAAGAACTGCATAGTGAAAGTAGGTAAATGAACAAACATAATAACCTCTCAGTATCTGTATTGCTAATTATAATGCCCAAAAGGAAAGAGTGAGAGAGAGAGAAAGAGAGAGAGATGGAAAGTACCTGCCATTCAGACAGGCTGAGGGAGGTAGCAGAATGGAAACTGGGGGTACTGGTTGTGGGAAATGTATGCTTTGTGGAGGGATGGGTTTTGAACATTGTATGACTTAAACCCGACCATGAACAGCTCAGTATTGTGTATTTCATGGTGAAAAATAAGTACATAAATAATATATATGTATATATGTATGTATATATAAATATATAAAACAACAACAACAAAACATTCCCGATAAGATCAGGCAAAAGACAAGGACACTGTCCCTCTTATTCAACATTGTATTAGAAATCTTTGTAACAGCAATGAGGCAAAAAAGAAGAAAATTAAAGGAATAAAAATTGGTATAACGAAAGTCAAATTATCTGTTTACAGATAGCATGATGATGTACATTGAAGACCCCAATGAGTCCACACAAAAGATACTAGAAACAATAAACCAATACAACAATGTGGCTGGCTACAAAGTCAATACACAAAACCTGGTTGAATGCCTATATACAAATAGTGAATCAGAGAAAAGAGATCAAAGTGACTATGCCATTTAAAATTGTATCCAAAACATCAAGTACTTAGGAATCAACTTAACAAAACCGGTAAGAAACCTACACCATAAACTTTAAAACATTTAAGAAAAAAACAAAGAAGACCTTAGAAAATGAGTAAAACTTATTATATACTGTGTACTGGATAATCAATATTGCCATAATAACTCTCACCTAAACTACTATAGAGATTCAGTATAATCCCTGTTTAAATTCAGACATCATTCTTCGAGCAGTTAAAAATCTATCATAAAGTTTGATTAGATTCATAAAGGATACTGCATAGTCGAACCATACAGCCAAATAAAAATGTGGGATATATCTCACTACCTACTTGAATCTATACTAGAAAGTAATCAAAACAGCACGGTACTGGAGTAAAGAAAGTCTCTGACCAGTGATATTCAGAACAGAATATCCAAATAATGGTGTAATAATTAAAAATTTTGAAAAAGAATGTGAAGTTTCTAAGAGTGCATTTTTTAAAGAAGATGATCTTTGTCAAAATTTAAATATTTTAAATTTCTAAAGATCACTGTCACTCTCACTGTCATCCCATTTCTCATCAATTTGCTCGAGCGGGCACCAGTAACGTCTCCATTTTGAGACTTGTTGTTACTATTTTTGGCATATTGAATACAGCATGGGTAGCTTCCCAGGCTCTGCTGTGCGGGCGAGATACTCTCGGTAGCTTGCTGGGCTCTCCAAAAGGGGCGGAGGAATCAAACCTAGGTCGGCTGCATGCAAGGCAAATGCCCTACCACTGTGCTCTCTCTCCAGCCATAAGAAAATGAAGAGATAAATCTCGTTTTGGGGAAAAGTTTTGGATATCATATACTTGATAAAATATATTTTGAAGTGTCTAATTTTTTTTTCTTTTTGGGTCACACTCAGTGATGCACAGGAGTTACTCCTGGCTCATGCACTCAGGAATTAGTCCTGGCAGTGCTCGGGGGACCATATGGGATGCTGGGAATCAAACCCGGGTTGGCCACATGCAAGGCAGATGCCCTACCCGCTGTGCTATTGCTCCAGCCCCAATAATTCTTAACAAATGAATAAAATGGTTAACATCCCTTTGGACTAGGAAGACAGCTTATTGACCAGGGATTCATGCACTAGGACCTGAATTTGAATCTCAGAAACACATGATGCCCCCAAATACACCTGGAAGCACCCAACTACTACAAGATACTAATATGTCTTGACATCACAGATCTAAGCAGTTCTGAATCCCCAGGTCTCACATTAAATTTCTGCCTGGCTGGCCAAGTGTTATAGTCCCTTTACCCCCAAAAGAGACAAGCAGCCCAGTTAAAAGAATGAGCATAACGTTTGAATTGGTTTTTAATTAAAAATATGAAGATGAGTAATAAACATGAAGAGATGAGAGGGTTTGGGAAGTGTAAATTTAAACTATCATTAATTATCACTATAGGCTAGCCTGTATATTTTTAAAAGGGGAAAATTACAACTGATGCCATAGCAATGCAAAGAAGTATAATGTTTTCTTTTTTGGGGGGAACGCATACCCAACAATGCTCAAGTATTACTCCTAGATCTACAGTCAGAAATTATTCCTGAGTGTCTTCAAGGGGCCTTATGGGATGCTGGGTATTGAACACAGGTAGGCTATGTACAAGACAAATGCCTTGCCCACTCTACTATCACTCTTGCCCCAGAAACATGAGACCTTTGTGAATAAAATGCAATGACAAATTTAATAAGAAAAAATGATACATTTCTATAAACATGCACTTTGTAACACCTTATAGCACTGAACCATGAAAGAGAAAAAAAATCTCAGCAGGCCAAATATCTTCAGTAAGGAGACCGAATCAGTTATCAAAACCTCCCAATAAAACATAGTTTCACAACCTGATGCCTTCAGTGAAGAATTCTATAAAAAAAATTAACGAATCAGTACAACCTATCTGAAATTCATTTATGATACTACCATTACCTTGATATCAAAGTCAGGTAAGGAAAAGAACTGCAAGTCAAATAAAAAATACTGTAAGTCAAATACAAGTGATAAATATAAACTTCCTTGATAGTTAAAACCTGAATTAATCACAGACAACTTACACAGTCGTTGACAAAAGCTAATATTATTTCATGGTTACAATCATCAATGAATGTGCCTCAATATAATAAGGATCATATGTAAATCCAAGTAGATAAAATGACGCACCATAGCTATGCCACCAGACCCCTTGCCAGGCAACCTGAAGAGGGGCAGATAAATTGCCCTCCCACCCAAAGGACCAGCCCAGGCACCCTAAAACCTCAGGAATTCAACTGCTGCCATGCTCACGGCCACGTGATACCTCATACCTCACACCACAAATATTCCAAGAGTAGCCCACCACACTTGAAGGGGTTTAAAGTAGAAGGCAACCAATCTTAGAGGAAAATATATTTTTACAGATATAAGAACACAAGACTCAACCTTTAACAACATGTTAGTAGTCTCTTATAAGAGATCTTAATGGCCCCTGGATGTAATACATCAATCTTCACACAATTTACTCTAAGGAAATATTTTTGAATCAGTTTCAGCAGTTTATTTATAACAAACAAACAATACAAAATAAGTTACTTCAGTTCTGCTTTGGGGCAGGTGTTGGGGTTCTGGATGGCAACATCTGAAATATGTTGGTGGGAAGGTGTAATGGTGGTGGAATTGGTGCTCGAATATTAAATGTAATCAAATACTGTGAACTTCTTTATAAAAATAAAATTAAATTTTAAAAAAATGAAACAAAAAACCAAGTAAAGTTAAAAGTCATTTTAGTTTTGTATACTTTTTAATATTTAAAATTTTTTAAGTAAATAAAAAAGAGACCAATGTAATCGTATGAAAGAAACTAAATTCAGGATCAAGGATACACACTCTTCCCACTTATGTTAAACACAGCATTGGGAATCCTAATTTCCAGTATACAATGTGGCAAGAAAAATACATTTAAAACTTCCAAATTGGATTGAAACTAGTAGAACTCTCTTGCTTGTAGACGATATTATCTTATATGTAGAAAACTAACAGCTCCACTAAATGAAGTAATACTTAAAATGTATTAAATGACATGTTGCAAAATTAGCATAGGAAATTCAGTTAAGATTTTGTGTGGCATAGTGAGTTATGTGTTGAAACATGGAATGTAATCAAGATAACGCGTAAACGAAGTGAAACTTATCACTTACAAGGGCGGGGACTGGGAGGGCGGGAGGGGGTGGGAGGGGGCGGGAGGTATACTGGGGTGTTTGGTGATGGAATATGGGCACTGGTGAAGGGAAGGGTGTTTGAGTATTGCATAACTGACATAATCCTGAGAACTATGTAACCCTCCACATGGTGATTCAATAAAATTAAATAAATAAATAAATAAATAATATATAGCACTGTAAAAAATATTTAAAAAAATAAGATAGTTAAACAGCTGAAAGTCTTTAGCTGTAACCTAAGAGTAAAAAAAATATTTTGTGTGGCAACAAAGAACTCAACTACCAAAGCATTCTTAAAAAAATAGAATTTTCATACATCAGATTTATAAATATAATATTTATAATAACAGTTTTATACTGGGATAAAAGCAGACATGTAGCCCAGTTAATCAAATCAATAGGCCCCAAATAAATTAACATATTTATTGTCAGTTGATCTTTTAAAAAGTGCCAAGAACACTGACTGGTAAAAAGATCATCTCTTGAATAAGTGATCCTGGGGAATATTTATATCTTCATGTAGAAGTATAAAAGTAGATCTTTATCACGTTGTATACAGAAATCAGAAATATAAGGTTTTAAAAATATTTTCATATGTATAAAACCATTACAAACAACATGGAAAAATCTCATCAATATTTGTTTCAGCAATTAACTTTATATTGTGTTCCTAAAATAGAGACAACCAAAATTAGACAAATGTAAATATATCAAAGTAAAAACTTCTGTACAACAGGGGCAGGAGTAAAAAGATAAAAATAAATAAAAATATAAAACTTCTCTACAACAAAGGAAACTATAAGCAGGGTGATGAGATTACTTACAGAATAGGAGAAACGTTTCCCTAAGCACGTACCTGCAAAAGGCATAATATCCAAGGTATATGAGCAACTCATACAATATAACAAGAAAGGATTTAACCCTGTCCTTAAAAGGTCAAGGACCTTTAAGAAATTTCTCAAAACAGCACACATAAATGACTAATTAATGCATGAAAAATGCTTGTATCACAAATCATCAACAAAATTCAAATCAACATCACTATAAATTGTCACCCACACGTGTTAGCAGAAGACAAAAAGACAACCCAAGAAACAGATTATATTGTAGAAAAAAAAGGTATGCTTTTGTGGTCAAAATTTCATATCCATACCCAGGATATGAAACAAATGATAAGTATATTTCTCAAAAAATTAAATAATATCAGCTACTGAATCAAGTAATTCTGCTTCTGGCCATATGTATATTTACATATATATAACATATGAAATCTATATCTCAAGAAGATGATTGTGTTCTGGTGTTCACTTCATTTACAGTAGCTGAGATCTAGAAATACCCAAGTATTCTTTGATGGATGAATCATTAAAAATAATACAGGTTGTATGTTGTACCTCCCACCGTTCACCATACCAGAAACACCAGAATAGTAGTAACTTTAAAACGGAGGAAATCCATCTTTTGCGACAACATGGATGAACCTGGATGACCTCTGTTAATCAAATAAGCCAGAAACAGAAAACAAATGTCTTATGATCTCACTTACATGTCAAATCTTTAAAATTAAAACTAACAGAATAGAATGTTGGCTGTCAGGAACTGAGGTATGGTTTAAAAATGGAAAGCTGTTTATCAAAAAATACAAAGAGTCAGTTATGCAGGATGAATATGTTATGGAAAAATAAGGTACATTATGATAATTGTAGCTTACAACTTTATAACTTGAAGTGTGAAGAAAGTAGATCTTAAGTGTTCTCACCATACACACTAAACAGTAACTATGTGATGTGATGGATATGTTAATTGACTTGATTATGCTAAAAATTTCAATGTTTGACTATGGTAATAAACTCTCAGTGTATCTGTATAGCAAAAGTTCACAGGAATGACTTTCAGTAGAATAATCTCTTACTATGGAGATTAATTATGTCTCTTTCCCCACTACTCTACTGAATCCATTTTTTTTGCCAGAGTTGCAACACTATCCACATGGTCAAGCCAAATGGAGACTTGATCAATGAATACTCAATTTGTGAGTAAAAATTGGCACAGATAAAGAACTCCCCAGAACATTTTATTTACTTTCCTTTTAGGATTACAAACACTAGTCATTCCCTTTCCGTCCATGATCATTTTCTTTTTATTTCCAACTTCATGTTGGAAAAGCACAGAGTTTTTTTTCTCTTTCTCACTTATATCATTGTGTGTGATGTCATTCGGTCTCAAATCATTAAATATCTCTTAATTTTGTCATTAATTTATTATATTATATATTATCAGGGTTTTCCTTTCACATCTCCATGCACACACCCATATCAAGTGCTTGCCAACCACCATCACCACAACAATAACAACAAATACCCTTCAATCCATTTTCTCACTCCTCTTCTTCTTTCCTTTGTATTCACCGTAGATTTCTTTTTATCTAGAAATTAATTTTGTTAATTTTGTTATTTGGTTTTGTTTTGCCAGTTTGTTTTAGTTATTCATAATCCACATACAGACAAAACCACTTGGTAATTTACTTCCTTACCTATTTCATTTATCATAATCATCTTGAAATCCATTCATTTTATTCCCAAACTTTTGATGGCATTAATTTATTCATTTTAGTAACTTGAAAGAAAATTTATACCTTTATGTTCATAGCAACATTATTCATAATAACTAAAATACAGAATCTACTTAAATCCTCACCATCATATCACCACTTAGATATTCTTTTTACGACTTAGAGTTATTTTTAAAATATTTGTATTTCCTGAATATCTACATATGTGTTATCTCCCCCTACTACATTTCTATATTTCTTATTTTCCCTCTATTTGCATCTCAAATTCCCCATTCAAAAACTTTCCTAGAATGACTCGTTGTCACCTCCAGCTTAAACTGTATAAAACACAACTCTTGATTCCATTTTCTCCTTGACCTACTCAAGTTTCCCAACTGAGAAATTGGCAGTATGGGGGCCAGAACAGTAGTACAGCAGGTAAGACACTTGATTTGTATGCAGCAACATGAGTTGAATCTCTAGCACCCCATATGATCCACTAAGCCCTGCCAGGAGCAATTTCTGAGTACAGATCCAGGAGTAAACCATGGGAACCTCTGAGTTATGCCCAAAAATTAAAAAGAAAAATAGGGAAAGAAACTGCCAGTACCAGTCACCCTGAAATACTATTTCTGTAATCTACCTTATTCTAGGCACAATATCCTGTGCACACGAAAGAGCCTGGCAAACTCCCCGTGGCATATTCAATATGCCAAATACATTAACAATAACAGGTCTCATTTCCCTGACCCTGAAAAGAGCCTCCAATTGTTGGGGAAATGAGTAAGAAGAAGCTGCTAAAATTTCAGGGCTGGGATGAATGGAGACATTACTGGTGCCCGCTCGAGTAAATCGATGAACAACAGGATGACAATGATACAGTGATGCCTTATTCTAATTATCCAGTCTATCAATAATTTCTGTCGTCTGTATGTATACAATACTTGCTAGATCCTAGATTCCTGCTTCTACCTTTCTTATTTCCACCATCATCTCTTATCTGGGTGGTTTCAGTAGCTTCCTAACCAGTGTCCTTTCTTTTCTTCTTTGCTAGTTATAAAATATTTCCCACAGCAGCCAGTAAGATAAACAACTTTAAAAGCATAAATCCCACCCCACTCCTTTTAACTCTCCCAAATCAAATTAGCATTGTCCTCATAGAACTCATTTGCAGCAATCTACCTGTATTTAAAACATTAATAAAATTTTCCTATTGGGGTAGTATGTAATTTTTCAATGCTTCTCCTCACTACTCATCTACACACAGAAGAGAGGATTTGGTATAAGGCTTAGCTACATACCTATCTGTGAGGACTTCCAGTTGGGGAGTTCTTAGTATTTGTACTCTCAGTTCTCTCTAGTTTCAAAAAAGGGTGTATATGTTTTCCCATGAAAATACATGAATAGTTAGTTAAGGGGGGGTAATATTTAAACTCCAAGTAATGATATTTACTTCATGAAAGGAGCAGTGAACTCTCTTCAAAAATGTTGATTCTGTGAGGGCTAGAGACTGAGCACAGCGGCCACTCAACACCTTTATTGCAAACCACAACAGCTAATTAGAGAGAGAGAACAGAGGGAATGCCTTGCCACAGTGGCAGGGTGGGGTGGGGGGGAGATGGGATTGGGGAGGGTGGGAGGGACACTGGGTTTACGGGTGGTGGAGAATGGGCACTGGTGAAGGGATGGGTTCCCGAACTTTGTATGAGGGAAGTATAAGCACAAAAGTGTATAAATCTGTAACTGTAAAAAAAAATAATAATAAAAAATAAAGACAGAAAAAAAAATGTTGATTCTGGAAACAGCATTGAAAACTGGTTCTGTTACATCAGTTCTGTGACATTAAACATTTCAGTTCCTTAGGTTTCTTTTTATTTGGGGAAGGGTGCTGATACTTGGCATAACATAGAGCCTTTGTGCTCAGGAGTTTCCCCTGCTGGTGCTCAGGCTATATGCGGTTCCAGGTGTTTTAATAAAGGTTGTGGTCATTACAGCCACACGCAGGGCAAGCTTATCTTCTATACTATCTCTGTCCTTATATTTCTAATTTATATTATTTAACTAATATTAGTTTAGTACTTTATAGTATCATTATTAGATTATTTGGTAATACATTTGGCAAATGACCTGGCACAGAGAATGTATTCAAATAATGGTTATCTGTTATCATTATAATTATTGTTATCATTATTATTACCATTTATCAATATAGGTTATCACATTTCAGATCTGAAAATTATTTTTCTTGGTAAATGAGTCTTGTTCCAAAGTCCCCATTTTTACTGTCATTCCACTCCTCCCTTTCTCCAGAAGGGACTATAAACTTTACAGGTTCCCATGAAGATTAAATAACTCTGGGGAGAAAAGTTTTTGCAGAAAAACTACCCTTCCGGTGCCAGATAGTAGTACAGTAGACAGGGTACTCAGTGATCATTCCTGGTGGGCTCTGGGGTCCACATTGTGTGCCATGGATCAAACTTGGGTTGGCTGTCTGCAAGACAAACACTCTACCTGAGAACTAACACTTCAGCCATGAAAAGAAATTTTGAAAAACTTAGAGATTATTAAATATCTCAAGATCCCACATTTCGTCAAAAGCAGACCTGAAATTTATAACCTGATCACTTACTCCAAAGATTGAATCTCCTTGAACATTTTAGGAGGGCTTGTTTTGTTTGTTTGTTTGTTTGTTTTTTAAGGCAATTCTCAGAGCTTCCTCCTGTTTCCTGCCACTTAGTTCAAGGATTATGCCTGGCAATGCTTGGGGTACCCTATGGAATGCTGGGGATTCAACTCATGTTAGCTACATGCAAGGCAAGAGCCTCCCACTGTGCTCTCACTCTGGCTCCTTTAACAGTTTGTTATAGATCATTGAATCATAAATAAATGTTGAAACAAAGGTGAAATCTACTTTTCATATCCCTGAAACTCAGTGGTAACATTTGCTATTCTGTACCAAAACCTTTTAAAAACTTATTTGAGCCATAAATATTTCACTATGGGTCTGAGATACAGCTCAGCTAACTGAGCACATGCTTTGCATGCAGGAGGCCCAGATTCTATCCCCAGCTTGGTATCCAGAGAACTGCCAGGAGATATCCTGTACAGGGCTGATTACCCCCAGAGCATCAGCAATCAGCAGGTGTGCTGCCTTCAAAAAATCAAAACTAAAGGATAGTAGAGCGAGTAGGGAACTTGCTTTGTATACAGTCAACTCTGTTTCCATCTCTGACACCCCATGGGTGCCATCCCTTACCCCCACACACACACAAACAGCCCAATAGAAGTGATCCTAAGTGTAGAGCTAGAGTAAGCCCTGAGCACTGCTGGGTGTGGCCAAAAATAAATAATAAAAAAATGCTTTTTACTGTGAATCTCTAAAAGATAAGACTTTTTATAGGAGGATAGGGAGTTGTTTGTTGTTGTAGGGGCAGAGGTGATCATATGGCATCCCATACCTGGGGATTGAGTCCCGATTGTCCACAATCAAGACAAGCACCCTGCCTGTGCTACTATCTTTTCAGACCCCAAAAGGACATTTTTTTAGCCAAAATCACAATACTTTCATCAAATTTAAGACAGCAGTTAGGGGCCAGAGCAATAGTACAGCAGATAGGGCATTTGCTTTGCACGCAGCCAACTCAGGTTCAATCCCTGGTATTGCATATGGTCCCCCGAGCACTGCCAGAAATAACTCCTTTGTTCAGAATCAGAAGTAACCCCTGAGCATCACTGGGTGTGACCAAAAAGAAAAAAATAGCTCAGCAATTACTTTGCATCATTATATGATCATCTGTTCAAATTCTGTTGTTCTTTGACTGAAAGAAAAGAAAGCAAAACCCAAATAAGATCCACATATTACACCAGACCAGTGTGTCTCCCAGATCTCATTTAACATACAAAACTTATGTTATTTTTATAACTCTTATAATTTAGTTTTACTTATTTTTAAAAATATATATAATGATTAAATTTCTGTGATTTTCAATATTGTTGCTAATGGGTTTTTTTGCACATAATTCCAATACCATGACCATCACCAGTGCTACCACTTCCCCCTTCCAAAATCCCCAGCAGCAAAGTAACAAAAAAAGACCAAAACCTCTGTTAACAATTACCCTATGATTTAGATTTTATACTACTAAATAAGGAAGACAATTTGCTTATTGGTAGTTTCAAGTGGCTCCATGCACATTTTTAATTAATTTTCAAAATTTGCATTCATTTTTAGGAAGAATATCTCAGGTTCTCATTAATTTCCCAAAGCTTTAAGTCATAATCAAAAAATTGAAAAACATGTAATATACTCAAAGGAAACTTTATATTACAAATACTAGAAGAGAAACATGAAGTGCCTACTTGAAGAATGCTTCGTGAGGATGGGGGATGATAGCAAATTCTGCTAAGAATACTAATTTGAAATTTGAGTGACATTAAAAATTATTTAGGAAGAAATAAGAATTACTTTTGGAGGAAAAATTACTTGATGTTTCTATTTTCAAAGGAATAGAATTAGCAGTTTGTGACCAAGTCCCTTTTGAATTACATATTGCTTTAAATATATCTTGGTGTATTGTGGCTTTACTGAATCGTGATAAATATCATACTGAAATCTGAACTTAATTCTCTCTTTTGAGGTGATCTGGAACTCCACATGAATTGGGATAGGTATAGACTGACTTTGTGAAATACTATTTCTTTTTTTACAATGATAACATCTTTCACGATATATATACTTTGTTCAGTAGTATCGCTTCATGGATAAAAATGAAAAGTTGATGAAAAGTTAACATTGGTATCCCCTATTTGTGCCAATTTTCCTAGATCAAATTCAACATCACACACCCAATGGTACTATCAGCAGCGGTACAGATTCCTCCAAGTTACCACAGTACCCCAGAATCTCAACTCAGAGAAGTAGGGAAGCTGAAACTGGGAGAAAATCCCCAAGTAGGCCTGTTCCAGATGGCAAGTTGGAGCCCTGTCCTGAGGTGAACGTGGGGAAGTTATTGTTCAAGCTGCAGGATGGAGGGACCAAGGCCCTACCAAAGGCCACTAATGGACCTGTGCCAGGATCTGTGCCCACCAAGGTCCCTTCTTTACAAATAAAGAGACCAGCTCCTCGGCTTTTTGCTTACCACAAGGACGGTAAGTATTTGGGGACCCAATTAGAACCATAAATGATCCCAACCATTTTTCATTTGAGATATCCCTGAGGTTGAAGGCATATTTTGGTATATACCTGTTTCAGATTACTACCACTTTAATTGGAGTGGTGAGCAAAAACATAACTGAAACTCAAACATGAAAACTTCATAACTGTATCTCACAGTGATTCAATAAAAACAAAGAAAATAATTATCAAAAAAATTCATAACAACCATTGGAGTGCAAACTGCATGAGAACAGAATTTTTGGGCCTGCTTAATGTTCCTAGATAATAAGTTGTTAGAACAATGACACATAGTTGGCACTCATTATTTATGTAATAAATTGATTGTACTACATAGTAGTATTACTACTGTTGGTGTTACCATTCAGTAAACACAGTTTATGTGTCTGGCATTATAGAAACTACTGATTACTATTTCTGATCATAATGTGGGGGACAATATGTCAATGGTTACGGAAAATAGTAACTCTGAAGAAGGACAGGGTGCTGATAGGATGTAAAGTGATATACATGATACCCAAAAATAACAGTATTGCAAGTGACAGCACCTAGAGGAAAGAAGTAAAAGATTAAATGTGCCTGCCATAGAGAAAGGCAGGAGTGAGGGCAGAAAGAAAATGGGGACATTGTTAGAGAGAAGTAGATACTGATAAAGTTATTAGTGTTGGAATACTGTTTACCTAAAATTCAAACATGAATTACTCTGTAAATCGCAAAGATTCAATTAAAATTAATTAGTTGGCTTCGACTATCTTAAAGAAAGTTCCTGCTAAGCCTATTTTGTGAGAGTTTTCATCATAAATGGGTGTTGGATCTTATCAAATGCTTTCTCTGCATCTATTGAAATGATCATATGGTTTTTATTTTTACTTTTGTTGATATGATAGATTATGTTGATTGATTTCCAAATGTTAAACCATCCTTGCATCCCCAGGATGAATCCTACTTGATGGTGATGCATGATTTTTTTATGAGTTGTTGGATTCTATTTGCTAGTATTTTGTTGAGAATCTTCGCATCCATGTTCATCAGGAATATTGGCCTGTAGTTTTCTTTGTTAGTGGTATCTTTGTTTGTTTTTGGTATTAGGGAGATATGAGCTTCATAGAAACTCTGTGGTAGAGTCCCTGTTCCTTCAATTTCCACAAACCCATGGCAAACATTATCCTCAAAGGAGAAACACTAAGGGCCTTCCCTCTAAGATCAGGGGCAAGACAAGGATGCCCACTCTCACCCCTTCTGTTCAACATATTACTGGAAGTACTTGCAATAGCAATTAGGCAAGAAAAAGACATTAAGGGTATACAGATAGGAAAGGAAGAAATCAAGCTCTCACTATTTGCAGATGACATGATTCTATACGTTAGAGAATCCTAAAACCTCCGTTAAGAAACTCCTAGAAACAATAGACTTGTACAGCAAAGTTGTAGGCTATAAAATTAATACCCAAAAATCCATGCCTTCCTGTACACAAACAGTGAGTCAGAGGAAAGTGACATTAAAAAAAAATCCCATTCACAATTGTGCCCCAGAAGATCAAGTACCTAGGAATCAGCCTAACTAAGGAAGTAAAGGATCTCTACAAGGAAAACTACAAAACGCTACTCAACGAAATAAAAGAGGACACGAGGAAATGGAAACATATTCCCTGCTCATAGATAGGAAGACTTAACATTGTCAAAATGGCAATACTCCCCAAAGCACTATAAGGATCCAATGCAATCCCTATAAGGATACCTTATATGAATATGAAATTCTTCAAAGAAATTGATCAAACACTCTTGAAATTCATATGGAACAATAAATGCCCACGAATATCTAAAGCAATTCTCGGAGAAAAGAAGATGGGAAGCATCACCCTCCCCAACTTCAAATTTTACTACAAAGCGGTAACAATTAAAACAGCATGGTACTGGAACAAAGGCAGAGCTGCTGATCAATGGGACAGGGTAGAATATCCCTACATGCAACCCCAAATATATGATCATCTGATCCTTGATAAGGGGGCAAGAAATGTGAAGTGGAACAAGGAAAGCCTCTTAAACAAATGGTGCTGGCAAAACTGGACAGCCAAATGCAAAAAAATAGGCTTAGACCTCGACCTAACACCATGCACAAAAGTCAGACCAAAATGGATTAAAGACCTCAACATCAGACCACAAACCATAAGGTACATTGAAGACAAGGTTGGTAAAACCCGCCACGATATTGAAGATAAAGGTATCTTCAAAAATGACATGCCACTGACCAACCAAGTGGAAACAGAGATAAACAAATGGGACTATATTAAACTAAAAAGCTTCTGCACTGCAAAAGATACAGTGACCAGAATATAAAGGCAATCTACAGAATGGGAAAGGCTATTCACCCAATACCCATCCAATAAGGGGTTCATATCAAGGGTATACAAGGCACTGGTTGACCTCTACAAAAAGAAAACATCCAACCCTATCAAAAAATGGGGCGAAGAAATGAACAGAAACTTTCTCAAGGAAGAAATACAAATGGCTAAAAGGCACATGAAAAAATGCTCTTCATCACTAATCATCAGGGAGATGCAGATATTGGGTGGCCATAATGTTCGGTCTATAGTCTGCTTTTAGGGTGCGTATTCCATCCTGAGTGGATCCTCCTAGCACCATTTACTTGGTGATCCCTTGTATAAAAATAAAAAGAAAGGGCACGCAGGCGGCGAGGCAGGCGAAGGAAGGAAGAAGGCCAAACTGGTTGCTCGATCGGTTTATTTCATGTCCATCTCCATTCTCTTCTGATTCTCCTCCTGCTTCTTTCTCCCCCATCCTACTTCATTCTCTCTCTCTCTGCCTCTCTCCCGGCTCTCGGTCTCTCTCTCGATCTGTGGATCTGGCCCCCGTGGATCTGGCCCCCATGGATCTGGCCCCCAACCCACTCTTACAGCCTAGTTAAATCTCCACAGCATGAGGGGGTTGGGGCATACACATAGGTGTGGTCAGCAATAGGGTAAGGTTCTTTTCCCTCAGGGGATGCTTCTCCTAGGACTTAATTCTCTATCAGCAGGAGGATCCACCCAAGGGCAGAGTCCCATGAATGTGTTTCTCTTCTCCTCAGCCAGCAAATATATAAGAATTCATAATATTTATTATTTTGTATGGACACAATAAGAGATGCATTAAAGCTTATAGAATTGCTCTCCTGGGGCCATCTCAATCTCAGACTACAGTGCTCAGGCCAGATCAGTCTTTCCTATCCCTGGCAGGGTCCCAGTCTCATAATTACTATTGGATCATGACAGCATTTGTCTATGATCAAGCTCTTAACTTATAGTTAAGAATTAGGCACTTTGGCCAGGCCCATCTCGATGCCAGGGTAGCACATAACTCACCGCTTGCCCTGGATCCTTCCTGTCCCACGTCGGGGACCCTACTTTGGGGTGCTAGGAACTGAGGGCAACTGAGGCTTAAGTGGATAAAGCAGATGCCCAGAAGGAAATATCGAGGCCAATTAAGTCTTAAGTTATAAAAACATAATATTGTCTTCTTGTGTCTATACAAAACAGACATAGCTTTAAAGTAAATTATTCAAAAGGCATAAAGAGGAGAGAAAGGCAATGTTATAATATTCAGTGTCCTAGAAAGTTCTGACCTTACCAATAAACAGAGTTTGATTAGAGGAAGAGCAGATAAACTGGTAGAATTGGTTACAGATAAACAAAGGAATGGGAGTGACTCGGGAGCACTTTGATGGGTGTGACTGATAAACCTAAGCTCCTTGTGGCAAGGGGGAAAGGACAAACCAATGATATCCAACAATCCCTTTTCTAACTGAACTGCCTTTTTTCCTCAGTATGTGAGGCCAGCTTCTAAGCTGTGGAGTGATCCTCCCAGTATTTATCTTTAATAATCTTGGGTGTTAGTTATTCTATTACTCTATATTCCACAAATGAGTGCAATTTTTCTATGTTGGTCCCTCGCTTTCTGACTCATTTCGCTTAAAATGATACTTTCCATGTTGATCCATCTTTATGTGAGTTTCATTACTTCATCTTTTCTAACAGCTGCATAGTATTCCACTGTGTAGATGTACCAGAGTTGCTTTAGCCAGTCATCTCTTCTCGGGCAAGAAGAGATGTTTTTTTCCAGATTCTGGCTATTGTAAACAGTGCTGCAATGAACATACAGGGGCAGATGTCATTTTACTATACATTTTTGCATTTCCGGAATATATTCCCAGAAGTGGTATTGCTGGGTCAAATGGGAGCTCAATTTCTAATTTTTTGAGAATCGTCCATATTGTTTTCCAAAATGACTAAATCGGTTGGCATTCCCACCAGCAGTGAAGGAGAATCCCTTTCTCCCCACATCCATGCCAGCACCAGTTTCTTTTGTTCTTTTGGATGTGGGCCAGTCTCTGTGGTGTGAGGTGATAACTCATTGTTGTATTGATTTACATCTCCCTAATGATTAGTGATGAAGAGCATATTTTAATGTGTCTTTTGGCTATTCAGATTTCTTCTTTGAGAAAGTTTCTGTTCATTTCATCTCCCCATTTTCTTATGGGATTTGATGTTTTCCTTTTGTAGAGTTCAACCAGTGCCTTGTGTATCCTTGATATCAACCCCTTATCCGATGGGTATTGGGTGAATACCAACATGTGGTATTTTCAGTTTGAGGTAGTCCCATCTGTATATCTCTGTTTCCACTTGGTTTGCCAGTGGAGTGTCCACTTTAAAAGTACCTTTAGCCTTGATGTCGTAGAGGGTTTTGTCGACCATGTTTTCGGTGTATCTGATGAACTCTGGTATGGTATGATGTTGAGGTCTTTAATCCATTTTGATCTGACCTTTGTGCATGGTGTTAGATAGAGGTCTGAGCCCATTTTCTTGCATATAGCTGTCCAGTTTTGCCAGCACCATTTATTAAAGAGGCTTTCCTTGCTCCACTTCACATTTCTTTCTCCCTTATCAAAGATTAGTGATCATATATTTGAGGGTGTGTGTAAGGATATTCCACCATGTTCCATTGCTCTGCAGCTCTGTTTTTGTTCCAGTACCATGCTGTTTTAATTATAACCACTTTGTAGTAGAGTTTAAGATTGAGGGAGATGATGATTCCCATCTTCTTATTCCCAAGAATTGCTTTAGCTGTTCTTGGTAGTTTATTATTCCATATGAATTTCAGGAGTGTTTGGTCCATTTATTTGAACAATATCATGGATATCCATATAGGAATTGCATTGAATCTATATAATGCTTTGGAGATTATTGTCATTTTGAAAATGTTAATTCTCCCATTCCATGAGCAGGGGATATGTTTCCATTTCCTCGTGTCCTCTTTTATTTCCTGAAGTAGTTTTTTATAATTTTCTTTGTATAGGTACTTTACCTACTTAAATAAGCTTATCCCAAGGTACTTGATTTTCTGAGGCATAATTCTGAATGGGATTGCTTTTTTTCAAGTCACTTTCTGCTCTCTTATTATCTGTGTATAGCAAAGCCATGGACTTTGGGGTATTGATTTTATAGGCTGCAAATTTGCTATACAAGTCTATTGTTTGTATGAGCTTCTTGCTAGAGGCTTTAGGGTTCTCTAAATATAGTATCATATCATCTGCAAATAGTGAAAGGTTAATTTCTTTCTTTCCTATCTGGCTGCCCTTTATATTTTTTCTTGCCTAATCATTATTGCAAGTACTTCCAGTACTATATTAAACAGAAGTGTTAAGAGTGGGAATTCTTGGGCTGGAGCAATAGCACAGCGGGTAGGGCGTTTGCCTTGCACGCGGCCAACCCGGGTTCGATTCCCAGCATCCCATATGGTCCCCTGAGCACCGCCAGGAGTAACTCCTGAGTGCAAAGCCAGGAGGTAACCCCTGTGCATTGCCGGGTGTGACCCAAAAAGCAAAGAAAAAAAAGAGTGGGAATCCTTGTCTTGTTCCTGATCTTATAGGGAATGCTCTTAGTTTTTCCCTATTGAAGATAATGCTTGCTATGGGTTTGTGGTAGATGGCTTTGACTGTATTGAGAAAAGGTTTTCAAAACCCATTTTGGCAAGAGTTTTCATCATAAATGATGCTGAATCTTGTCAAATGCTTTCTCTGCATCTATTGATATGATCATATGACTTTTTTCTTTTCTTTTGTTGATATCATGGATTATGCTGATTGATTTCTGAATTTTAAACCATCCTTGCATCCCTGTGATGAATTCCACTTGATCATGATGTATGATCTTTTTGATGAGTTGTTGGATTCTATTTGATAATATTTTGTTGAGGATCTTTGTATCCATGTTCATCAGGTGTACTGGCCTGTAGTTTTCTTTTTTGTGGTGTCTTTGTTTGCTTTTGGTATTAGGGAGATATGTACCTCATAGAAACTGTTTGGGAGCGTTTCTGTGTCTTTGATTTCCTGGAAAAGCTTGAGAAGAACTGGCAATAGGTCCTCTTTAAATTTTTGGAAGAATTCGCTGGTGAATCCATCAGAACCTGGGCTTTTGTTTTTGGAAGACTTATAATCACAGTTTCAATTTCCTTGATATCAATAGGTCTATTCTGGTATTCCAGGTCTTCTTGGTTCAACTTTGGGAGATTATAGGAATCTAGGATTTTATCCATTTCTTCTAGGTTCTCTTGTTTCATGGCATTCAGGTTTTCAGAGTTTTTCTCTGATGATCTTCTGAATTTCTTTGCTCTCTGTTGTGATGTCCCCCTTTTCATTTCTGATTCGTTTTATTAGTGTTCTCTCTTTCTTTGTGAGTCTTGCTAGCAGTTTATCAATCTTGTTTATTTTCTCAAAGAACCAGCTCTTGGTTTCATTGACCTTTCAAATTGTTTTCTGGCTTTCCATGTTGTTAAGTTCTGCCCTAATTTTTATTATTTCTTTACTTCGTTCTGGTTTCGGTTCCTTTGTCTGGTCGTTTTCTAAGAGCTTGAGCTGTGAAGTCAAGCTATCTGTGTAGGCCCTTTCTTCCTTCCTGAGAAATGCTTGCAGAGCTATAATTTTTCCCCTTAACACAGCTTTAGCTACGTCCCATAGGTTTTGGTAGCTCGTGTCTTCATTCTAATTTTTTTCTGGGTACCTTTAGATTTTTTTCTTTGATTTCCTTCCTGACCCCAGTCATTGTTCAGCATTTAATTTCCAGGTGTTCAGTTTGCTTCTCTGTGTCTGTACGTGGTTAACTTCTATTTTCAGTGCATCATGGTCTGAGAAGATATTTGATAAAATTTCTATTTTCCTGATTCTATTGACGTATGGTTTGTGAATCAGCACATGGTCTATTTTGGAGAATGTTCCGTGTGCACTGGACAAGATTTTTTTTTTAATGCAAAGCCCTGTATAGAGCTACTAGCTCTCTCTCTCTTCTGTTTCTTCCTTTAAGGCCAGTGTTTCCTTGCTGATTTTTATTCTTGTTGATTTATCTAGAGGTGATAAGGCAGTATTGAAGTCCCCAACTACTATTGTTTTGCTAGCAATGTACTCCTTAAAATCTGTTAGAAGTTATTTTTTTTAAGTATTTCACTGGTCCCTTTTTATGTGCATATACGTTTAGGAGTATGATTTCTTACTGTTGTACATATCCTTTGATTTGTAAAAAATGGCCTTAACTGTCCCTTCTAATCTTTTTCAACCTGAAATCTATGTTGTCGCATACTAATATGGCCACCCCGGCTCTTTTGAGGGAGTAATATAGAGGTGGAGCCTTCAAACTCAATATCAGTTTTCCCTCTTGGTGCAATTAGGGACTCTGGGTGAGCTCTGTCTATGGTTGTTGCCTTTTTCCCCTTCAGGAGTTGCAACTTCCTCTCATGTGCTCCTCTGGGGCTTATGTGAGGCCTCTAGTGAAGCTTCAGGGGATGTATTATTTTACATTGGACTTGCGCAGGTTCTTGTGTCTATGGGTATTATGGTACAATGGGGATAAGCTAGTGGACTTTTGACCTAATGTATGTAAGAGGGCTAGGATATTCTCCCCAGAATTACGTGATGGAGGTCAAGATGAGTCCAGTGTGCTGAGAAAGAAGAAAATAACTGTGGCCGATGGAGGCCACGCCCCCTGGCTTGGAGGCCACACCCCCTGGCTCAGAGGTCACAGGGGGCCTGGAAGGTGCTGAAGACAGATGGGGGATGTGAGGCCCAAATGCACCCTTTTTCGGGGAGGGGCGGGGTGGGCGGCTGCTCTTTGTACCCACCTGCAAGATAAGAAGCACGCTGGTTCCAAGGCCCTTTTGAATGAGTTTTTAAGTCCCGCAGGTAGATGACCAAAAGTGAAGTTGCCAGGTCATGGCAGCTCAATTTTAACTTTTTTGAGGACTCTCCTTACTAGTTTCCATGATGATTGAACCAGACAACATTTCCGCCAGGAGTGGTTGAAAGTGCCTTATTCACCACATCCATGACAGCACAGATTTTTCCTAATTTATGATATGTACCATTCACACTGGAGTGAAATGATAACTCATTGTCATCTTGATTTGGATTTCCTTAATGATAAGTGTTGCTGGGCACCTTTTCATGTGCTTATTGGCATCTGAGAATTATCTGTTCATTTCCTCTCCCCAAATTTGGATAGGATTTTATTTTTTTTTTTTTTTTGCTGATCTGTATGAGTACTTTACATATCTTGCATAATAACAGTTTATTTAATGTGATGAATGCAAATAGATTTCTCATTCATTTAGCTGTCTTTTAGTTTTAGCCCATGTTTCTTTTGCCATGCAGAAACTCGTTAATTTAATGTAGTTTTACTTGTTTATTTTTGTTGTTGTTGCCTTGCCTAGTGGTACCAGATCATTAAAAACTGCTTTTAGGTTCAAATCTTGGAAGGTTCTGCCTATACTTTCCTCTGTGTACTTAATAGTTTCCATTCAGATCTCAAGGTCGTTAGTCTGTTTGTTAACATTTTATGTAACATGAATGAACTTTTATGTAAGGTGTGAGATATGTACCCGGCTTTAATTTTTTACAGGTAATTATCCAGTTGTTCCAGCACCATTTGTTAAAAAAGCCTGTCTTTACTCCGTTTCATGTTCTTGGATCACTTATCGAGTATTAACTTTTCATATATATGGGGTTGTGTCATTAGTTACTCAATTCTGATCATTAATCTGAGGGACTGGCTTTATTCCAGTACTATGCAGTTTTGATCACTACAGCTTTATAATACCAAATAAGGTAACAAGATACGTCCCAATTTCTTATGTTTCAGTATGGCTTTGGCTATTCATGGTCTTTTCTGGTTATATGCAATCTTTATTATTAACTGTTCTAGGTCCTTGAAGAATGTTGTCTTAATTTGAATGAGAATTTTATTGAATCTATATGATAGCTTGGGTAGAATAGTCATTTTTACAGTATTGGAATATTTTTCCTTTTCCTAAGGTCTTTTTCTATCTCTTTCTAATGGTATTTACAGTTATCATCATATCGATATCCCACATCTTTTGTTAGCTTGCTTATTAGGAAAGTAATATTTTTGAGTATTATTTTAAATGTGATTGGCTCCTTGATCATTTTATCCACTGATTCATTCTTTGTACATAAGAATACAACTGAGTTTTGAGCATTGAGTTTGTAGCTGGCTACTTTGCTATGTTTGTTTATTGTTTCTATGAACTTTTTGTGTACTCTTTTGTGTTTGTAGTGTATATTATCATTTCATCTGCAAATAGTAATAAGTTTACTTCTTCTTTTCCAACTTTCATGTTTTTGATTTGTTTTTCTTGCCATTGTGTTATAGTCAGGACTTCTAATACTATATTGAGTGGAGACAGTGAAATTCCTTGCCTTGTACCTGATCTCATGGGAATTTTTTTCATTTCTTTATCTTTAGGAATCATACTGGTTGTGCATTTGTTATAGATGGATGTTACTATATTAAAAAAGATTCTTATTTTTTGAGGGGTGTTGATCATGAGTAGATGTTGAATCTTGTCAAAATATTTCCCCATTGATTGATAAGATCATATAATATTTTCTCTCTCCTGTTATTAATGTAGTGTATTATGTTATGATTTGCAATGTGAACCATATTTAAAACCCTGATATGAAGCCCATTACATCATGGTATGTGATTTTTTTATATTCTTTTGAATTCATTTTTCAAATATTTTGTTATGATTTTTGCATCAATGTTTATCAGAGAGATTTGTCTAAAGTTTTCTGTGTCTGTCTACTTTGAATATTAGTGTAATATTAGCTTTATAGGTGTTGGGAAGGATTCTTTTGTCTTCAATATTTTGCAAGAGCTTAAGGAGAAAATGCAGTAAATCTTCTCTGAAGGTTTTATAGAAGTCAAGGTGAATTCATCTGGACCAAAATTTTTGTTCCTGGAAAGATTTTTCTTTTCGGTTTCAATGATCTTACCTGTGATATACCTCTGTAGACTTTCCACTTCTCGTTTATCGTTGGGAGATTACATGACTCTAAGAATCTATTTCTTCTGTGTACTCTAACTTAAGAGCAGAAAAGTGTTCTTAGTGACTTTTCATTATAGTTTGAATTTCTGAAGAATTCATTATAATTTCTTCCCTGTCATCTCTTATCTATTTACTTGAACATTTTTTCTTTTTTGTCCTCATGAATATATGTTTATCTATCTTGTTTGTGTTTTCAAAGAACCAACTCCTGGTTTCATTGATTCTTTTAATTGCTTTCTTGATTTCTTACCTTGTTTTTACTATTTCCCTCCTTCTACTACATTTGGTGTTCATTTACTGTTCCTTCTCCAGATTTCTAAGATGTGTGTTTAGATTATTGTTTGGGCTTTTTCTTCTTTCTTAATGTAGGCCTACATTCCTATAAATTTCCCCCATAGTGCAGCTTTGGTTGTATTCTATAGGTTCTTACAGCTTTTTAACTTAATCATCAATTGTTTCAGAGAATCTTTTTATTGCCTCATTGCTTCCCTCTTCGACTTAGTTGTTGATTAGAAATTTTTGTTGATTCCAATTGTTGAAAGTTTTCTCCATCTTCTTTCTGTGGTTATCTTATACTTTCAAGGTGTTATGATAAGAAGTTACTTTTTACAATTTTTATACTTGTGTAAATGTATATTTGTTTGTTTTGTGCCCTAATGTGATCTATCCTGTAGAACATTCCATGTATTCTAGGGAATACTTTTTTGTGTATGCTTTCTGGGGGTGGTGGGAAAATAGACCCTGTATATGTTCAATAGTCAGAGTTATTTTAGCTTATTATTTAGGATTCTTTTCTCTTTAATGATATTTCATCTAATTAATCAGTTTAGTGGTGACAGTTTAGTGTTGAAGTCTCCAAATTCCATTGTTTACATTAATGGAATTCTTTAAGCTTGTGTTCAGAAGCTTTATGAACTTTGCTGAACCGAATCTTCATTTGGTACATAAATGTTTATATCAGTATATCTTGATTCTCTTATGCAATAATTAGTACCCATAAGTGTCTCTAATAATTTTATATTGAATGTCATTTGGTCTAAATTAAGTTTGATTTCCCATATTTTTTATTGGTTTCTATTGTCTTGCATGATTTTTTTTACCATTCTTCTCTACAAATCTAAATTTATCCTGGGAGTTTAGGTGTGTTTCCTGTTAGCAGAAAATGGATGGATTTTTTTTTTGCTTTTTGGGTCACACCTGGCGATGCACAGGGGTTACTCCTGGCTCTGCACTCAGGAATTACCCCTGGCCGTGCTCAGGGGACCATATGGGATGCTGGGATTTGAACCCGGGTTGGCCGCGTGCAAGGCAAACGCCCTACCCGCTGTGCTATCTCTCCAGCCCCAGATGGATGGATTTTATTTCCTGATCCATTCAGTTACTCTACACCTTTTAATAGGAGTATTTAGTCCATTGACATTGAGAGAGATTAATGATATTCAAGAGCTGTGTTGAGATTCCTGTGTATGTGTGTGTAATCAAGTTGTTTTTGCAAGAGTCTGTTTTATACAATCAGTAATTCTTGCAGGATTAGTTCAGTTTTCTCAAATGCTGCAAGCTATTTTTTTTAGTCCCCCCCCCCAATTCTAAATGATAGCTTTGCATGGTAGTAGACTCCATTTTGGCTTAAAGTAATTTGAATAAGTCACCCTGCTCTTTCCTAGTTTGTAAGATATCATATGAGATGTCTATTGCTATTTTTATGTTGTTTTCCTTATACTTGCTTAATTTGTCTCTCTGCTCTTAGTAGTCAGTCTTTGTCTTTTGAGTTTAATATTTTGATTACTATGTGTCTTGGCATTTTTTGTTTGATTCTATTTTGTTTGGTACTCTTTGGGCCTCTTGAATCTGTGCAAGTGCCTCTTTCCAGAGATCAGGAAAGTTTTTGTTATTATTTCTTTCACTAGTCCTTCTCCTCCTTTCTCTTTTTCTTCTCCTTCTTCTCCTATGATATGAAGATTTTTTCCTCTTGCTATTACTCATCATGAATCTTACATTCTCTTCTACTCATTTACTACTCATCTTTTCTCACTTCATTATTGGTGATGAAAAGTACTTTGTATTCAATATCATTGATATACTCCTCCACATTGTGTTACTATGACCTGCTGTTACCGTTTTTAAATCCTTCAATTCTGTTTGTATGGACTCTTTGATACTCTGTGTCACTTTATGTTGGAGTCGCTTGAAATTTTCTTCCAGTGACTGCTTTATTTCCATGGCCATTGCATAGATTTTATAAACTCAAGTTCTTCAATGATATGGCTTAAGGCTTTGTTTAATCCTAATGATTTGCTGGGTCTAGTTTCTATGTCTGCTAGAGCAGGTGAATTCCTTTGTTTCTTCATAGTTATTAAAGATTTGAGGTGTAGTGATTTGAGTTTCAGATTTCAAATATCTGATATGAACTCTTTTGTTATTTTTTCCATAAGCTGTTACTCCTAATAATCTTTTAATCTAACAATTTCTGTGCCCTTAAGATGCTCTTTCAGTGGTAATACTAGTGAGTGTCCAACATTCCCCATTGTATAGAATGTAATTATGAAGACACTTTGAGGCACATATTCAAAACCAATCACCGTAGAGTTATTGTGGCTGAAGGGGTGCAAATGTTGTATAGACACATTAGCATTTTCACTGTTTTTGGTTCAAGAGGCAGGTGACCAGGCAACCCAGAAAGAACTCACAGAACAGGAGGAGCAGGGTGAGGAAGAAGATTGACATACCTTGACATACCTAAATGATGAGTGAGGCCAGCATTAGCATTATTAGTCATAGGGATGTGTCCTGGGTTTGAGGTACACAGAATGCAGTAAAAAATGTTACATAAATTCAAAATAGGCTTTAAATCTGTAAAATATCATTTCATCATTCTTCCTTTCAGGTTTAATAGAAATAGGGCCAAACTTTTAAACAACACTGAACTTTTAAAATATCCACAATTCAGAGCTATAAATTTAATTTACTAACTATATATGAATACTATTTTTGGAAATTGATGCCAGTTCAGAGAGGCCTTAGGGAGGAAAATGTCTGTGAAGAGAGTATAGAAAAAGAGGACTTTCATAATAGCAAGGCTTAGATTCAAGTCATTCAAGTCCTGGTTCTTTGACTTTCTAGTTAGATGATCTGAAATGTGTCCTATGTTTTACATCCTAACCTATTCCCTAACATAATTAAGTGAATTTTTCAAAATACAAATATATATATGTACACACATATATATTCATATATATTACCTTTGACTGGAATGATAGTACAGAGGATAGGGCAATTGTCTTGCATGCAATTGACCTAAGTTCAGTCTCTGATACCCCATATAGTCCCCCAAACACTGTCAGGAGTAATTTCTGTGTGCGACCCATGAAAAAATTATTTACCTTAAATATGGTAAATATAGGGCCAACCCACATATAATCCCAACCCACAATGCCTGGCACCCTGAGAATCACCAGGTGCAGCCCTTGGCCTGAATAATCCTGAATGCCACAGAGTATTAGAAGGACTACAATCTCAGGTGCTTGCACTCAACTGCTAGCCTGGTTGACAGAATTGCTAGTGGAGCCTCCTGGCCTCCTAAGAAATGCTTGAAGAACTCCCTCAAGAAATGATGAATTTGGGGGTTGGAGCGATAGGACAGCAGGTAAGGCATTTGCCTTGCACGAGGCCCACCCGGGTTCGATTCCCAGCATCTCATATGGTCCCCTGAGCACCGCTGGGAGTGGGTCCTGAGTGCAGAGCCAGGAGTAACCCCTGTGCATTGCCAGGTGTGACCCAAAAAGAAAAAAAAAAGAAATGATGAATTTTCTTAACAGTTGTGTGTCTATTTTTTTAATCTTGTTCATCTTCAAATCTGAGTGAAGTAAGAATATTCTTAAGTGAAGAATATTCTTAAGTGAAGAATATTCTTACTAGATAGAATATTCTTGATTGCAGTATTTTCCATTCAACAGTTCGTATATATAATAGCACTTCCTTCTTACCTATAGTGATTCATTGGGAAATCTTCTGTGAAAATTATGTGACTTCTCTTATGTGTCACTTTGCTTTTATCTTCATGCTTTTAGCATTATTTTGTTTGTTTGTTTGGGGGGGACATGGTGATGCTCAGGAGTTACTCCTGGCTCTTCACTCAGGAATCACTCTGGGCAGTGCACAGTGGACCATATGAGATGCTCGGGACAGAATCCCTTTTGCTGCATTCAGAGAAAGCTTCTTAATCACTATCTCCCAAGTCCCACTTTGAGGATTCTTTTTCTTTAATTTGTCATTTTAATTATAATGTGTCTTAGTGTGTGCATTTTTGTTTGTGTGTGTGTTTGTTTGTGTATGTTTTTGAGTTTTTGTAACTTTTTCAGCTTTCTGTATATGAGTATCTTTCTCCTTCCTCAGGTAGAGAAAGTTCTTGGCTGTTGTTCCCTCAAAAAATAGTTATGCACCAACTTTCTTTCGTTTTTACTTCAGTAAAACATATAATGAGAATATTGTTCTTGATGGTTTCCAGTTCTAATGTTCTCTTATGCTCTCCTCACTTTTTCTTTTTTTATGATGATAATTTTGGTGGTTTCTATTACTTTATTTTTGAGTTTACAGGTTCAACTTTTTGGTTATCCTAGCCACTCTCTTGAATATTTTAGATCAGCTACTATATTATTTAACTATTATGTCCTTCCAATTTTTCTAACATGCTTGTACTTATGACTTCACTAACTTTGTTGACTTTGCATTCTATTGATATCCTCATTTCTGTGAGCATTGTTAGATGTTGCATCAGTGAGCATCATTTTGTCTTCACAGAGTTAACACAGTTCTGTTGTATTAAAAGTTCTTCCGAATATTTTGTCTTGATCCATTAGTGTGGGTGAGTATTATATTTATCATGTGTTCCGCATTTCCTGTTTTTCTTTTTTATACTTTAATTAGTGAGTCACTATGAGAGTACAGATACAATTTACACATTTTCGAGCTTGTTTTCCCCTCATACAATGTTCGCAAACACATCTATCCACCAGTGCCCATTCTCCACCAATAAACCCCATTATCCCTCCCACCCCCCATCCCATCTACCCCCCCACCCCACCCTGCCTCTATGGCAGGGTATTCCCTCTTGATCTCTCTCTCAATTGGGTGTTGTGGTTTGCAATAGGGGTATTGAGTGGCCATTGTGTTCAGACTCGAGTCTACTTTCAGCACACATCTCCCTTCCTGTGCGGGATCTCCAACCACATTTTACTTGGAGTTCCCTTCTCTATCTGAGCTGGCTTTTTCCTCAGCATGTGATACCAGCTTCCAAGCCATGAAGCCAACCTGCTAGTACTTATTTCTAATATTGTTGGATATTAGTCTCCTACTCTGTTATTTTATATTCCACTGATGAGAGCAATCTTTGTATGTCTGTTTCTCTCTTTCTGACTCATTTCACTTAACATGATACTTTCCATGTTGACCCACTTATATGCAAAGTTCATGACTTCATTTTTTCTAACAGCTGCATAGTACTCCATTGTATAGATGTAACAGAGTTGCTTTAACCAGTCATCTGCTCTTGGGCACTCAGGTTGTTTCCAGATTCTGGCTATTGTAAACAGTGCTGCAATGAACATATAAGTGCAGATGTCATTTTGACTATACTTTTTTGCGTCTCCGGGTATATTCCCAGTAGTGGTATTGCTGGGTCAAATGGGAGCTCAATTTCTAATTTTTTGAGAAGCAACCATATTGTTCTCCAAAAGGTCTGAACGAGTCGGCATTCCCACCAGCAGTGTAGAAGTGTCCCTTTCGACCCACATCCTCTCCAACAACGGTTGCTTTTGTTCTTTTGGATGTGTGCCAGTCTCTGTGGTGTGAGGTGGTATCTCATGGTTGTTTTGATCTTTATCTCCCTGATGATTAGTGATGTTGAGCACTTTTTCATGTGCCTTTTGGCCATTTGTATCTCTTCCTTGAGAAAGTTTCTGTTCATTTCTTCGCCCCATTTTCTGATGGGGTTGGATGTTTTCTTCTTGTAGAGTTCAACCTTATATACCCTTGTTATCAACCCATAATCTTATGTGTATTGGGTGAATATCCTTTCCCATTCTGTAGATTGTCTTTGTATTCTGGTCACTGTATCTTTTGCGGTGCAGAAGCTTCTTAGTTTAATGTAGTCTCATTTGTTTATCTCTGTTTCCTCTTGGTTGGTCAGTTGCGTGTCACCTTTAAAGATACGTTAGCTTCAATATCATGGAGGGTTTTGCCTACCTTGTCTTCAATGTACCTTATGGTTTGTGGTCTGATGTTGAGGTCTTTAATCCATTTTGATCTGACTTTTGTGCATGGTGTTAGGTCAAGGTCTAAGCCCATTCTTTTGCAGGTGGTTGTCCAGTTGTGCCAGCACCATTTATTAAAGAGGCTTTCCTTCCTCCACTTCACATTTCTTGCTCCCTTATGAAAGATTAGATGATCATACGTTTGGGGTTGTGTGTAGAGATATTTCACCCTGTTCCATTGATCTGAGGCTCTGCCTTTTATCCAGTACCATGCTGTTTTGATTATTACCGCTTTGTAGTAAAGTTTAAGGTTGGGGATGGTGATGCCTCCCATCGTCTTTTACCCAAGATTGTTTTAGCAATATGTGGGCGTTTGTTGGTCCATATGAATTTCAGAATTTCTTGATCCATTTCTTTGAAGAATGTCATGGGTATCCTTATAGGGATCGCATTGAATCTGTATAATGCTTTGGGGAGTATTGCCATTTTGACAGTGTTGATTCTCCCTAACCATGAGCAGGGGATATGTTTCCATTTCCTCATGTCCTCTTTTATTTCATGGAATAGCATCTTATAATTTTCTTTTTAGAGGTCTTTTACTTCCTTACTTGAGCTGATTCTGAGTTACTTGATTTTCTAGGGCACAATTGTGAATGGGATTGCTTTTTCATGTCCTTTCCTATGTCTCATTGTTTGCATATAGGATGGCCATGGATTTTGGGTTATTGATTTTATAGCCTGCAACTTTACTGTACAAGTCTATTGTTTCTAAGAGTTTCTTAGTACAGGCTTTAGGCTTCCCTAAATATAGTATCATATCGTCTGCGAATAGTGAGAGTTTGATTTCTTCCTTTCCTATCTGGATGCCCTTGATATCTTTTTCTTGCTTAACAGGTATCACAAGTACTTCCAGGACTATGTTGAACAGAAGTGGTGAGAGTGGGCATCCTTGTCTGGTCCCTGATCTTAGAGGAAAGGCCCTTAGTTTTTCCCCATTGAGTATAATGCTTGTCGTAGGCTTGTGGTAGATGGCTTCGACTATCTTGAGGAAAGTTCCTCCAAAACCCATTTTGGTGAGGGTTTTCATCATGAAAGGATGTTGGATCTTGTCAAATTCTTTCTTTTCATCAATTGATATGATCATGTGGTTTTTATCTTTACTTTTATTGATATGATGGATTATGTCAATTGATTTCCGAATGTTAAACTATCCTTGCATCCCCTGGATGAATCCTGCTTGGTCATGGTGTATGATCTTTTTGATGAGTTGTTGGATCTTAGTTGCTAATATTTTGTTGAGGATCTTCATATTGTGTTCATCAGGGATATTGGTCTATAATTTTCTTTCTTAGTGGTGTCTTTGTTTGCTTTTGGTATTCGGGAGAGATCACATTTGTGGGAAACCCTTGCTCAGGCTTCTGGACTCTTTTCTTCATCCTCTCCTTGCTGTGGGGATTTGCCCTGTCTCTTCTTGCTGTCATGGTTGTATGGAGGTGGGACCTTCCAGTTCACTAGAGCTCATCTCTCTTTTCTTGAGTTTTCAATATTTTGATGCAGAGGCGTAGGCTAGTGGTTAATTTAGCCTTTTGTGTTTGAGGTAACTGGGGAATTCTCCACAAAGTTAGTTAATGGGCATTGAGTCGTCTGTCAAGTATACTAGAACAGGGGAAAATAATAGCAGCCGCCCCGGGAGACCATGCCCACTGCAACGAGACCACGCCCACTACCTCAGAGTCCACGCCCCATTTGGCCACTGGACATTGGGTTGAGATCGGGTCAAAGGGCCGTGCCCTGAGCACACGGACACCGAGGGCTTGGGTGCTCAGTGAGAGGAAGAGGCGTACCTGGATGAGCAAGCAGGAGGCGTAGGCTCAGCAGCAGCGAGGGGCTGGGTGCCTGCCCGCTGGGCGCTGGCTGGAGATCAGGTCCCGGGCCACGTGTGGAGCGCCTGGGCACCAAGGACTAGGATGCTCAGTGGGGAGAAGAAACCGCATTTCCTGTTGAGGAAAAAAGGTTCCTTTTTAAATGCCCCTGGATGATGTCCAGGATTTTGCAGTCATGAGAACTGTGAATAAGCTCAATCAAATAACACAGCAGGAAATGGGGCCCTGCTGGATTATGACTATACTTTAGGAAGTCAGATGGTGTTTGCTTCCTATAAAGTTGTACCTTATTTGTGAACAACCAAGTGGTGATTCATAGAGGTCATGTTTATTTTTTTTTAAGGGTAAGCACTCTTGATTCTTGTCTTTTGACTTCCAGATAAAACAGCTATTTTTTAGGCATGAATGTAACTCTTCCTCAGGAATTTTCCTTCAGGGTCCGATAAGAACCTCTGGTAAGAACATTTGGTTCCAGTATACTGTCTACTTGTAGTGTTATGAACAGTGTTACAATAGGTTTTCAGGATTGTACCTGCTGGCAACTCTGACCTTATTTTATGCCCTATAGTTTCTTGCCTCTTATTCTGTTGCTGAAAGTTAAGTATTGTTTAATAGGTCTACCGTGCTGCTATATGGCACTCTTCTGTGTAAAGTTTCACACTTTCACACTTTAGAACTCTGTTGTTAATTGATTTTTGTTTCTCAACAATGGAATAATTTCTTTTGTTTTTTTTTGTACTCTTTTAATTTTTTATGCACTGGAAGGTTTTATTTATGTGATACACTGGAAGAATTGGAAATAATCTGTTTCACTAGCTCAGATGGTCACAGCTTCTTGCTGTCTAATCCACATCCGATTTCTTGCATCTTTCCTTGTGGACGGCCCCACAAGGGGAGTGTGTTGAGTTTGCAGTGGGTGATTGGTTGGTTGGTTTGCAGTGAGGTTAGGCCACACCCTGTGGTGCTCAGGGATTCTCCCAGCTCTGTGCTTAGGGGCTACTCCTGGTGCTCGGGGTATCCAGTGCTAGAGATGAAACCCAGGCCTCCCCCATGCAAAGTGTTCAGCCCGTAATGCGCGCTCTACAGCCAGCCCTGGCTTGTTGCTTGCTTTTTGTTTGTTTGGGTTTTTTTGTTGTTTTTTTTTAATTCTTTTATTGATTCACCATGTGGAAAGTTACAAAGCTTTCAGGTTAAAGTCTCAGTTATACAATGCTCAAACACCCATCCTTTACCAGTGCACATATTCCACCACCAAGAATCACGATATACCTCCGCCCTTCCCCCCACCTCCCCAGCCCCCCACCCCGCATGTGTAACTGGTAAATTTCACTTTACTTTCACTTTACTTTGATTACATTCAATATTTCAACAAAAAAATTCACTATTATTGATTTGGAGTTTCTCCCCCCTAAAGTCGATCTGCTGAAAAGAAAGCATTTGGTAATTTGTTTTCCATTGCTGAGAATGAAGAGATATGAGGTCAGGAGGCCGCACTAGCAGCAGCATAGTTTTGGATTTCTGTATTTTAGTATTTTAGTAACTAAGTCCAGAGAAATGTCTGCCAGGAATCGCAACATTGTAAGCTTGTACCTCTCAGCTGCTTTATATTCCACATATGAGTGCGATCTTTCTATGTCTGTCTCTTGCTTTCTGACTCATTTCACTCAGCATGATACTTTCCATGTTGATCCACTTATATGCAAATTTCATGACTTCATGTTTTCTGACAGCTATGTAGTATTCCATTGTGTAAATATACCAGAGTTTCTTTAGCCAATCATCTGTTTTTGGGCACTCTGGTTTTTTCCATATTGTGGCTATTGTAAACGGAGCGGCAATGAACATGGAAATGCAGATGTCAGCTTAACAAAGGAGGTAAAGGACTTGTATAATGAAAACTATAAAACACTACTTCAGGAAATAAAAGAGGACACGAGGAAATGGAAAGACATCCCCTGCTCATGGATTGGGACAATTAATATTGTCAAAATGGCAATTCTCCCCAAAACATTGTACAAATTCAATGCGATCCCTATAGGAATACCCTTGACATTCTTCAAAAAAATGGAGCAAGTGCTCCTGAAATTCATATGGAACAATAAGCCCCCACGAATAGCTAAAGCAATCCTTGGGAAAAAGAAAATGGGAGGAATCAACCTCCCCAACTTCCAACTCTAATACAAAGCGGTTGTCATTAAAACAGCATGGTATTGGAACAAAGGCAGAGCTGCAGACCAATGGAATAGGGTTGAATCCTCTGACATACACCCCAAATATATGATCATCTAATCTTTGATAAGGGAGCAAGAAATGTGAAGTGGAGCAAGGAAAGCATGTTTAACAAATTATGCTGGCAAAACTGGATGGCTACATGCAAAAAAATGGGCTTAGACCTCCATCTATCACCATGTACAAAAATCAGATCAAAATGGATTAAAGACCTCATCAGACCAGAATCCCTAAGGTACATTGAAGATAAGGTAGGCAAAACCCTCCATGACATTGAAGCCAAAGGTATCTTCAAAGCTGACACGCCACTGGCCAAGCAAGTGAAAACAGAGATAAATAAATGGGACTATCTGAAACTAAGAAGCTTCTGCAAATCAAAAGAAACAGTGACCAAAATACAAAGACAATCTACAGAACGGGAAAGGATATTTATGCAGTACCCATCCGATAAAGGGTTGATAACAAGGATAAACAATGCAGTGGTTGAACTCCACAAGAAGAAAACTGCCAACCCGATCAAAAAATGGGGTGATGAAATTAACAGAAACTTTTGCAAAGAAGAAATCCGAATGGCTGAGAGGCACATGAGAAAATGTTCAACATCACTAATTATCAGGGAGATGCAGATCAAAACAACAATGAGATATCATCTCACACCACAGAGACTGGCCCACATCCCAAAGAACAAAAGCAACCGGTGTTGGAGTGGATGTGGGGAGAAAGGGACTCTCCTTCACTGCTGGTGGGAATGCCGACTGGTTCAGCCCTTTTGGAAAACAATCTGAACGATTCTCAAAAAGTTAGAAATTGAGCTCCCATTTGACCCAGCAATACCACTCCTCGGAATATATCCCAGAAAGGCAAAAAGGTATAGTAGAGATGACATCTGCATTCTTTTGTTTTTTTGATGTGTGTGTTTGTTCGTGTGTAGTGTGTATGTATAAGTCATCTCAGTGCTTTCCACCTGGATGTTGTCTTTTTGTCACCTTCTGGGGAAGTTTGGTCATGTTTCAGGTATAGTTTAAATAGGATTTACTTGTATTGTTTCTGTGATCATTTGAGTAAGTAAACACAGTTTCTCCCTATTATTTCCTTGCCCATCTCTATAATCCATATATTTATTTGTGATATAGTTCTAGCCAGCTTCCTTCATCTAATTTCTTTTTTTAACTTTGAACACCTTGGTTTAGAAGAATTTTTTATAATACAGTTGTTTCAAGCATTCAATCTTCCAACACTCATCCCTCCACCATGTGACCTTCCATCCACCATTGCCTCCAGTTCCCACCCACCTCCCAACCTCCCCACTTGCAGGCACTAAATAATTGATAATTGATTTTCTATCGCCTTTTCCAACTAAAGGGCTAATGAAATTATCAAAATATACCTCAGTAAAAGAAAATTTATGAAAATGGTTATGTCTCACCATACGGTCATTAAATTCTTGTCTATGGGTTTGTTAATCTGTTTGCTATTAATTGAACCTTCTGTGTTTTTTTTTGTTTATTGAGCTTAGTTGACTATTATACTACTTTCCCATCTAATATGGTGTGCTCCTACTCAGTTGTAAGTATGGGAGCAAGCTGCCCACCCACATTGATAAGACCCCAGAGATTTTAGTCTGAAAGCTGGTGTACCTGGAATTGTCATCAATTTGTCTTCTCACCAAGATATGTTCTAAGGTCCTGGAGTTGGGTTGTTGGCATAGTAGTAGCTGTGGCGTCTCAGTGCAGCTGCCAGGACTTTGGCAGGGCAGGTGTTCCTCTCATCCACAACCCAGCTTTTCAGCTGGGAGACTAGTGTAAACATTAATTTCAGCTGCTTGGTTTGCATCTCTTCTGAGATTAGTCATGTATTGTAAAGCTGCACCAAGAAATTAATTTTCCTACTTTTTAAGGAGTATTTGCTTTTGTAAGCGCAAAAACAGAGAAGCTAAATTCCCTTCCCTTTTTTACATTACTGCCTGTCATGTTTAGCTTCGACAAAGGGATTTTGGGCTTTCTTCTTGGGAATAGAGAAGGAGAGTCTCTAAATCAATTTGCTTATTTAGGCATAGTTCTATGCAGCGGGAGTTAAAAAGATGAAACCATATTCAGTTTCCTCATAAAGTTCATGATAAATTTGGCATATAAACTCTTCATCTGAAAGTGATCTATATTCTAGTGGAGATGAAAATAAATTTCAGTAAGAAACTTGGTCAGAGAGCACTTCCTTTGTTCCTGCAGGAGATGCTCTGGGCTGCAAGGAGCTGTAAGAGCTGGACAGGAGAGGGATTTGCATTGCCAGGGATTCAATGCCATAAGCACTCTTATCTCATTGAGAGCTATCCTCAGTGACTTAAAACATTTTTTTTAATTCTTCCGGCATTTTATGAAGAAACTTTTTTGGGGAGCACTGCGACATGTACAGTCATTCTCCCAAGGCACTTAACCTTGCCAAAGATGGTTCTTCATCTCAAAAGAGGGACCCTGCTGGGCAGTATTTAGGAATATAAATATAAGTATCTAGAAGATGGCTGTGGAGAAGTGGCAAGCAGCGAAGCTGACAAAGCGACAGCAGCTCTCAGTGCTTTGAAGAGCCGATGCAGTCGCAAAATTTCTGCATGAGTGAGTGTGGCTGCCTCTTCAATGTTCTCTCTCAGGAAGAACGTCATTAAATGAAACTGACTGGACATCTGCCTCAGAATACTAGCTCGGAGTTAGACTCTGAGAATTGTATAGGTGCAGCCGCCAGCAGGCAGAGGTGCTGCAGCTCTCGGTGCTGTGGGAGGTGGTAAGTTTTACCGTGTCTGAATTGGACTCTTCAGGTATAGCCCAGCACCACCACAGAGTGTGGGTCCCAGAGGTGAGGAGGAGTCCCAGGTTCCCACTATGAGGCCCTGGCGATTTGCCACCAGTTCTTTCCTGAATCAGCCCATGCCACCTGCAGCATATTATGGAGGAAATCCTCCCTGAGTGCCCCCTGGTCAGGCTCTGCTGCAGCCAACACAGAATGCCCATGCCATGAATTGTAGCAACCCTGACTTCAGTCCTTATCCCTGCCAGGGCCCAGGAGGTGCAGTGCCTCCAGCAGGTCAAACTGGAAGGGTAGGGCGAGTGCATCAGCAGCCTGATGCTGCCTTCAGGCTTCCTGATACCCCAGACTTACCTCTGTGCCTCTGGCTAGACTCCAACAACTCAAGACCAAGTTTCCCAAGAAATTGCATGGCCAAAACTAAGGTATGTGAGATCTACGCCCATAAACCACCTATGGCTCCCCTATACAAACTCATTTATTGACCTTGCTTGAGAGACTCAGAAATAAATCTTGAAGGAGATCAAAAGCCATAGTTAATCTCAGCCGCATGCAAGGCTAAACAGACTGGGGAAGATCAGAGGGAGGTGGGTTAGCCCACCCAAACAGAACCTCCCAGATACCACTTGCTCTCACAATTCAAAATTTACACTATGCCCCCAGCCAGACTCCTCCATCATAAGACCGACCTCATCAGGATATTAATCTGCTGAAAACTTGTGTATGTGGGTTTTATAACTGAAATTGGGCTTTCTTGGAGTCTACCTGATGAGCTACCTACTCCCACTTCCCTGTGCTTCCAGAAGTTCCAGCAGTCACATCCACACCCAAAAGCCACCACCCAGATAAAAATAAAAGCTACTCCAGCTGTACCTTCCTGACAATAGTACTGAATGCCCCAAACAAACATGATGGTCTCTTAGAACCTGTACTGCAAAACATAATGCACTAAAGGAGAGAGAGAGAGAAGGAGGGAGAGAGAGCGAGAAGAAAGTGCCTGCCATAAAGGCTGGAGGGGGTGGTGTTGGTGGGTTGGGAGGGAAACTGGGAACATTGGTGGTATTATGAAATCTACACTGTTGAAAGGATGGGAATTGAAACACATGACTGAAACCCAATCATGAATTGCCTTGTGATCTATCTCATATTGATTCAATTTATAGAAAAGAAAAATAAATATATTTTTTAAAAAGGAATTGGGTCATGGCAGGAATCTCTTCACTGTCCCTTAGGATATCAGATAAAAGTGGTGAACAAATCACAAAACTATATAGAGATTCTATGACATACCCGTTTAGGAGTCCTTATAACTCTTCCTTTCTCTTGGAGTGAGAGTTTGCATTTTGGTTGTGTATTCTTGTGCTTGAAGAAGAATGATTAGTGATTAAGGAAGGCCTTGCTCAACCACAGAGGTTTCTATTCTATACTGTAGCACTGTCATCTCATTGTTCATTGATTTGCTCAAGCAGGCACCAGTAACATCTCCATTTTGAGATTTGTTGTTACTGTTTTTGGCATATCTAATATGCCATGGGTAGCTTGCCAGGCTCTGCCGTGCAGACAGGATACTCTCGGTAGCTTGCCGGGCTCTCCGAGAGGCATGGAGGAATCAATCCCGGGTTGGCCGCGTGCAAGGGAAATGCCCTACCCACTGTGCAATCGCTCCAGCCCACTATTCTTTACTAGGATGATTAATGCTACAAGTTAGTCAGAGGGAGAGGGACAGAAACAGAATCATCTCTCTCATGTGTGGAATATAAAGAAATCATGGAAGAATAACAAAGAGCTGAAGGCAACAGAAAAAATGGAGCAGGAGAACTGGTCTTTAGTATAAAGCCTGTCACTCTGTTGGGGGTAGGGGATAAGTTAGGGAAGAGAAGACTAGGACAATATTGGAGGTGAAAGTACCTGTCATAGAGACAGGCTGGGAGGGGGAAGGAAAACTGGGACACTGATGGAGGGAACTGGACACTGGTGAAAGGATTGGTGTTGGAATATTGTACTACGTCTGAAACAATAACAAATAACTTAGGTCACAGTGACTTATTAAAAAAGAAAGAAAAAATGTATGCATTTGTATACATTTTTAAAGTACTAGAAACAGTCTTATTTGGACTCACTATTTTATTTTTTAGAGTAATTTAACTTAACTACTGCTTTGACTTTTCTCTGTACTTTGAGGAGTCTGGTGCACAAAGGCAATAAGTAATTGAGATAGAAGGGGAAGTTTAAGGTGATCATGCAGGAATATGATGTAAAGTTAAAATTTTTGATGACTAGAAGAATGAATAAGAAAAATAAACTCTTTATTCTTGTTGGTTATAAATGGAAGAAAGGTGCTTAAGCTTGAAAACTGATTACCTTACCTTTTTTGATTTACACAGTTATTTACAATAAGGCTTCATATTTATAATAGGGCTTCAAACAGGCCTTCAATGTCACCACACTGTGCCACTATCTTTCAACAAATTACCCCAGATTTCCTCCCCACTCTCAATATGAATTCTTGATAGGAGACCAGAGATTCAGTACAACAGGTAAGGTACTTGTCTTGCACTCATCTCATTTGGGTCCCATTCCCAGCATTGCATATGGTCCCATAGCCCATCAGGAATGATCCCTGAAGCGTAAGACAAGGAGTAAGCCCTGATCCTCAATTACCCCCCAACAGTTTTGGTACTTTGTGGTTTATAAAACTGTTAATGGTAGAATTTCATGAAAAAATATATTCCAAGACCATATCATCCATCAGAGTGTCCACTTCCCTGTACCTATGTCCCACAGTCACTTGTAAGTTACTTTAAGTTCTCCACTTAGAGTTCTTTTCCCTCATTTAAGTTGATTCAGATTTATTTGATGGTTTTGGACACAGTTTTCAATAAAATAGTTTCTTTGATAATTTTCACCTTACATAGAGATATGCAACAGATTCTTGTGTAATATTCTGTAGCCCGATACCTTGCTGTACCGATTTGTAGTTTCTAAGGTTTTTTTCCAATGAAATATTTAGGAACTTCGACATATATCACCATCTTGCTTTAAAATAGTGATAGTTCAATTTTTTTTTGCAAATTAGATCCACTTCATTTCTTTATCTTGCCTAATTACTCCAGCTAGGACTTGCAGTACTATATTGAATAATGGCAGAGAAATTAAGTGGACATTATTTCCTTGTGCCCAATATCGGAGGCTATGCTTTGACTTTTTCACCATGAATATAATACTGACTTAGTACTTCTTTTACACTGAAGATTGTATGGTGCTTAATTACAGTATTCACACTTATTTCTTAAAAGTATGATATCATTCTTGAACATGATTTTAATCCCCAAAGTATTTACCCAAGTATTTCAGACATTTTGTTCATATTTCTTCTAAGAGTACTAGTTTTATCTCCAGTTCTCAAAATCTCTGCAGTATGTTGGCCCAAGGATATGACTCATTGTTATCATGCCTGCCAACGGTAAAAATGTGTTTTTCTCCATTTCCTTGAGTCATCTCATATTTTTAAAAGTAATGCAATTTTATATGTAATTCTATCACATCCTTCATTAAGTTATTGCTTAGGCAATTGCTGAATTTTTGAAAATTCAATTTTTTCTATTTTTCTCCTAGTTCACTGTTTGCATATAGAAATGCCATCAATGTTTTGAAAATTATTAAGTCACTGTAATTTACTGAGTTACTCAAAAATTGTGATAGGATGATAGTGGAATAATGACACAATTTCAGACCAATGGTATAAGAATTGAGAGTTCAGAGACATATCTACAGGTATATATAGACAGGTATATATGGACAGTCTTCAACAAAGGAACAGAAAGTATGAAGTGCAGGAAAGAAAGTCTCTTCAACAATGGAGCTGGAAAAACTGATCAGTCACATGCAATAAGAGTTAATTAATAGCCCTTTCTGAGTCCAAGAATAAAAGCAAAAATCAAAATAGATTAAATATATTTATGAAAATTTAGGTGAAATCTTCATTACATTAAATCTAGAGGCGTCTTTATTGATTCAATGCCATTGGCCAAGAAAATGGCGGCATAAATAAACAAATGGGACCTGCACAACACTAAGAAGCTCCTGCACCATGAAAAATATTATGACCAGAATAAAGAGACATCCCTTAGACTGGGAGAAGATATTTGCCCACTGCTCGTTAGACAAAGAGTTAACATCGAAGATACATATAGCAGTGGTAGAACTTTACAAGGAAAAAACAATCAACCCCATCAAAATAATGGGAGAAAGAGATGAACAGAAATTTCCTCAATGAGAACATACAGATGGGCAAATAGGTATATGAAAAAATTATTCATCACATATACTAGGGAATTGCAAATCAAAGGAGCAGTAAGATATTTTGGGTCACACCAGTGAGAATTGCATACATCACAAAGAACAAAAGCAACCAGCGTTGGCTGGGATGTGAAGGAAAATGAACCTTTGTCCACTGCTAGTCAGGCTACTGACTCTTTCAGCCTTTTGGGAAAACAATCAGCAAACTTTTCAAAACTTGGGAATCAATACTCCATGTGATCCAAGTACTCCACTCAGAAGAGATATTTGCATTCTTATGTTCATTGAAGCACTATTCACAATAGTTAAATCTGGGGAAAATACAAATATCCAAGAATAGGTGATTGGATAAAGAAACTAATACATACACACAGCTGAAATACTGATTGGCTATAAGAAAAGAAGAAAAATCGTGCAGTTGGCTTCTATGTGAATGGATATGGAGAGTATTATGCTGAGTAAAATATTTTCAGAAAGAAGACAGAATGACCTTCCTCATATGTGGGATAAAAAGAAACATAGTAAGGAAAATAAAAATGCCCAAAGTCAATAGAAACAGAACTGGTGTCTAGTAGGAAGTACATCACTGTTGGGGGTGGGGGATGGCAGGGAAATACCATGTGTGTGAGGGAGGACACTGGAATAATGGTGGGATGCTAACTCTGTGGTGGAGAGTGTAGTGCTATAATATTTCATGCATGGCTTCAGCTCTCCTAACAGCAGCATAGTATTCCATTGTGTAGATGTACCAAAGTTTCTTTAACCAGTCATCTGTTCTAGGGCACTTGGGTTGTTTCCAGATTTTGGCAATTGTGAACAGTGCTGCAATGAACATAATAGGTACGGATGTCTTTTCTACTGTGCTTTTTTGTATCCTCAGGATATATTCCCAGAAGTCATAGTGTGGGGTCATATGGAAGTTCAATTTCTAGTTTTTGAAGGAATGTACATATTGTTTTTCAGGAAAGCTGGACCTGTCAGCATTCCCACCAACAGTGAAAGAGCGTCCCTTTTTCCCCACATCCACACCAGCACTGGTTGCTCTTGTTCTTTTGAATGTGTGCCAGTCTCTGTGGTGTGAGATGATATCTCATTGTTGTTTTGATTTGCTACTCCCTGATAACTAGCGATGTGGAGCATTTTATCATGTGCTTTTTGGCCATTTGTATTTCTTCTTTGAGGAAACTCCTGTTCATTTCTTCTCTCCATTTTTTGATGGGGTTGGAGGTTTTTCTCTTGTACAGTTCTACTAGTGTCTTGTATATCCTGGATATTAATCCCTTATCAGATGGGTATTAGGTAAATATTCTTTCCCATTCTGTGGGCTCTTTCTGTATTTTGGTCACTGTTTCTTTGGTGGTGGGGAATGCACACTGGTAGAGGGATGGGTGTTTGATCATTGTGTGATTGTAACCCAAACACGAAAGCTTATAACTATCTCACAGTGATTCAATAAATTTTAAAAAATATATATTTTATGCATGGAACCCTGCCATTATCAACATTTTAATAGTTGTGCCTAAAATACATTTTTTAAAAAAATAATTAGAAATAAATGCCTACATTCTATTTTCTATTAAAAGAATCCCAGTTCTGGGTTTCATAAACCCTGTATATTTTTTATTTATATATCATTGATCTCTGATGTTAATTTAATTATTTTCTTCTATTTCTTTCAGGTTATTTTTCTTTTGGTTTTTGGGACACATACCCGGCAATGCTCAGGAGTTACTCCTGGCTCAACACTCCTGGTGGGCTCTGGGGAGCATATGGGATGCCAGGGATCAAAGCTGGGTACAAGGCCTTACCCACTATATTCTCTCCAGAAAACTCAGATTACGTGTTTTTTTTTCCTAGTTTCTCATATTGTGCTGTTTCCTGTTTCCTAATGTATCTAAGTATGGCAATGACATTCCCTCTTATTGTTCACTGTGCCACAATGGTGTCTTCATTCTCACCTATTTTGATGAATGTTTTTTTAACTGAATCACTGTGAGATAAACTTACAAAGTTTTCATGATTGAGTTTCAGTCATACAATGATTGAACACCTATTCCTCCACCAGTGCACATTTTCCATCACCAATATCCTCAGGATCCCTCCCGCTACCCCCACCCCATCTCACCCCCTGCCTCTGTGGCAGGAACCTTCTTTCTTACTCTCTCTCTGGTTTGGGGCATCAAGGTTCACAATACATATACTGAGAGGCCATCTCAGATTGTGTATTGCATAATGTTTGGTCCTTAGTCTACTTTCAGCACACATCCCCCATTCCTAGTGATCCCTTCAGCCTTGATGAATCTTCTTATTTCTTTGATTTCCTATATGAAACCCTAGTGATCAAGTAGCATACTGCTTATTATCAAATTGTTTGATCTTTTCCATTTAATTAAACTTTAATCTTCCTTTTCATGATTGATTTTTACCTTTATGACACTGGGGTTTGTGAAGAGACTACAAACAATTTATATTTTATTGATTTTACAAACACTCATATTGTGTGATATATCTTGGAGAATGCTTTTTTTGCATTGCAGAAGAATGTTTATGCTGCTTTATGTCTGTGGAAGGTTCTCTATGTATTTATTAGAACCAGTTCTTGAACTTTTTAATTTTTCTACTGATTTTCTATTTAGCTGATCTGTCCTACAATGCAAGTGGATTGTTAAAATCTTATAACATTATTTTGTTGCCATCAGCAAATCTTCTATTTTTCATTTTTTGCTTTAAGAACTTTTTGTCCCTACATTTGTTGCATTTATTATAGCTAAACTTCTTTACCTATTGACCCCTTAAGCAGTATGCAGTGCCCATAGCTATCTCTGACTACATTTTTTTAAAATTTTGAATGTCATTTGGCTTTCTACAAACCCAGCTGTCTCTGCTCCTTTTACTTTAGATTATTTATAATTATTTATAATTAGATTTTTATTAACTTTAATTTCTAACTGTACCTCTAAGCCATGTAATTTCAGATGTCTCTTTTGTAAGCAGCTGAGGTTTGGATGTTGCTTCATTATACATTCAGCCACTATGTGCCTTTCACATATTTAGAGAAATTAGTGATATAAAGGAATCTGTTGCTATTTTTCTATGAGGTTTTTGTTTGTTCTTTCAGCTTGACATTTTTCTTTTGGATTTTTCTCATTTTCCTTACTTACATTTATTTTGGTTTTTGACTTTGGGTTTTTTTGTGAAACAACTTTTTTATTGAAAGAAATCTAGAGGAATGTGAGGGAGACAGAGAGAGTTATTTAAGAGAGAACAATATGTTCTCCAGAGGAGAAAAAGCAGAAAAGGATAGAGAACCACGTTTAAGAGGAAAAGAACCTCAACAAGCCTTCTGTGAGGAGGGTATTTACAGTTCCTCCAGAAGGCCTTTGCCTGGAGTTCTCTGCATACATAAAAATTATTCATGGGACATTACATTGTTGATAGTCTTTGTGTGTTCTTTTTCTGTTAAAGTACTGTGAATTACAAATATGTTGATGTTGAGTTTTTGACATACATATCATGTTCCATGCCTATTCCACCAGCAGAGTCAACTTCCCCCCACCAATATTCCCAAGGTCCTTTCTCCACACTGCCACCCCAGGGTGAATCTTGACAGGCGCCATTTTAAGTTTGGTTGTCAAAGTTTGGGTCTCTTTATTTTAGTGCAGTTATCTAAACTATGTGGTTTAGATATTTGACTGTACCACTGCCCTATACCTCCAATGTGCCCAAATCCCTTTGACCCATGCCCCTCTCCCATTGCTTCCCATTTCATTCCCCCCTAAATTTTTTATTTCTTTTCTCTATACCCTGAGGTCAAGGATGCTCTCGGCACTTCCATTTAAATCATTGCATTATTACACCCAGTTATTCTAAATAGCACATATAATTAAGACCATCCTGAGTTTCTTGTTCTTATGGCATAATTCATTTAATATGAAATCTTCCGTTCCATCCATGTTGCAGCAAATTGCATGGTATAATCATTCCTCTTATCTTACATCTACATAGTATTTCTTATATTTACATAGTACTCCATAGTGCATAACATCTTCATGATCCATTGAACATCTAGGTTGATTCAAAATCTTAGTGAAATCTTAGGTTGATTCAAAATTTTACTAGTGTTGCAGTGAATAATGGTGTGCACATGTCCTTTTGGATGAAAGTTTTTTCTTTCCTGGGAGGTAGATATCCAAAAGTGGAATTCCTGGACTGAATTGTAGTTCAATTCTATGCTTACTGAGAACCATCCATAATGTAGTTCAATTCTATGTTTACTGAGAACCATCCATAATGTTTTCCACAGGGGTTAAACCAGACAACTTCCCCCTCAAGTAGTGGATGAGAGTTCCTTTTTCACTGTATCCCCACCAACACATATTGTTGCTACTGTTTTTATGTCCCATTCTTACTGGTTTAGCATGTTATCTCATTGTCATTTGGATTGGTAGTTCCATATAGTGATAATGAGCATTTAAATGTATTTGTTGGCCATCCATTTATCTACCTCAGATAAGTCCCTGTTAATTTCTTCTCCACATTTTTTAATTTTAAATAATTTTATTGTTAATTTTTGTGAGTACTTTATATATCCTGGATATCAACACTCTATCTGATATTTTAAATGAACATATTTTCTCCCATTCTCCTAACTGTCTTTTTTTTTCTGTTTTTTTTTAATTTAAATTTTATTGAATCACCATGTGGAGGGTTACATAGTTCTCAGGATTATGTCAGTTATACAATACTCAAACACCCTTCCCTTCACCCGTGCCCATATTCCATCACCAACCACCCCATTATACCTCCCGCCCCCTCCCGCCCCCCCCAGTCCCCTCTCTTGTAGGTGATAAGTTTCACTTCGTTTACGCTTTATCTTGGTTATAGTCCATGTTTCAACACATAACTCACTATTGTTGCTAGGGTTTCCCCCCAAAAAAGAAAAGACAGTACCACTGTCAAGGAAGCATTTGATGGCTCTCCATTGCTGAGAATGTAGAGATATTAAGTCCCGCTGTTTGTTACATAACTTTTCTATTTTTTCCCCCCCTCGTCCCGCGCCACCGAGTTCACGCCTGTTTAGTAATCACCACTCTGCCTGACAAAGGGAAAACAAACCAAAAAAGATGGTTATTTCCCGTCATCAGCCGGCGTGGGGCTCTGGCTTAGTTGATAGTCTGGTAGAATGTCTGCAAGCAGTTTCTGGAACCAAAAGTAATACGCTGGTATCGGCCCCGGCTCGAGATTCCACCAGCGTCCCGCTGTTCCAAGTACATAATAATTTATTCCCTTGTATCCCATTCCCACGCCACCAGGTCCATGGCAGCTTAATGGACATCATACTATGGTTAACGCCACGCCGCGTTTCTTCCCGAGAAAGAAGGATATTTCTTCTCAGCCGGCGTGGGGATATGGCTTAGTTCAGTCTATAGAGATAGCTACCACTTTGGTAGCCTTCAATATTTCAGCAAAAGACTTACTATTCTTGTTAGGATTTCCCACCAAAGTCCGACCCGTTTAAAAGGAACCATTTCATATTGGTGATGATTAAATGACAATAGGTTGTGCGGCCATGGCAGCGGCCTCGCGGCTTTGAATTTCTGTATAAAGTCCAGGGAAAGTACAGCCATAAATTACACGTCGCTACAAACTTTAACCCTATTATGGTCCCCCCAAAGTCCAACCCATTACAACGGAACCATTTCATATTGCTGATGATTAGATGACATTAGGCTGCCGCGGCCATGCGGTTTTCGGTTTCTATATAAAGTCCAGGGAAAATTCTGCCTAAAATTCTATCGCTACAATCTTTTACCCTTCAACATAAAATTCAGTACTATTGTTTGGAGTTTCCCCCCACGGTAAGCCCTGGCAAAAAGGAACATTTACACGTTGCTGACAATCAAGAGGTATTAGGTATCTTGCAGCCGCGCGGTTTTGGATTTCTATATGAAGTCCAGGGAAAATTCTTTTGGTAATTGCATCACTCGCTGGCAGCGCCTGGGCCAGAAGCTCCAAGCACACAGTTTGGAGGCATTTTGGGGGCATCGCTCGTGTCCAAAGTGGTTCAGTTGCCTCCGGGGTCGATCTCGCGCGGGGCCGGAAAGGCTGTCTTTTAGTTTTAAACTGGGGTTCTTTTACCATTCAGAGACTTTTTAAATTGATGTATTCTCATTGATTCCATTTTATTCTATAGCCTTTGCCATTGTCTACATTGCCATTGAAGACTCCTTTAAGGCACAGATCTTGGATTTTCTACCAATATTTACTTAATGTACTTTACAGATTCTGGTCTCAGCTCAAGGTCTTTGATCCACTTTTAGTTGACTTTTGTGTAAGGTGTGATATATGGACCCACCTTCAATATTTGCACGTGATTTATCCGATTTTCACAGCATTATTTGTTGAAAGGGTTGTCATTATAACATTTCATGCTCTCAGGAACTCTGTAAAAAGCTGAATATATATATGGGGGTTTGTCTTTGGATAATCTAGTCCAACCCATTGGTCAGCAGAGAGTTTGCCTTATTCCAGTACCACATTGTTTTGATCATATGGCTTTATAGTATAACTTCAAGTTAGGTAATTAAATGACTACAAATTTATATTTTTCAGTATAGTTTGGGCTATTTGGAGGTTTTTATGATAAACCAAAAAATGATATTGACTAAGACCTTGAAGACGGTTGCTTGAATTTGAATAATGATTTAATTGAATACATATAGTAGTTTAGGAAGGATGGTCATTGTGATAATTTTGATTCTTCTGATCTAGGAGCAGAGAAAGTGTTTCCACTTCTCAGGTAAAATTTCTTTCTTTAGTGTTTTTATATTTTTCATTGTATAGGTCTGTCACTTCTTTTGTTGACTACTAGATATTTGATGTTTATGAACAATATTCTGAATACGTTCTTTAAACGTTTTCTCCTCTGATTCATTATTTGTATATGGGAATGCAACTGATTTTTGTGTATAATCATTGTAGGCAGCCACATTGCTGTATTGGTTTATTGTCTCTATGAGTTTTTTTTTTAGTGGAATGTTTAGGGTCTTTAATGTAGCATCATGTCATCTGCAAATAGAGATAATTTGACTTCTTTTTCAGTTTGAATCACTTTAATTTCCTTTTCCTCCCTGATTGTTAGGACTTTTTATACAATGTTAAATAAAAATGGAGAGAGTGTAAATTCTTGCCTTGTGTCTGCTGCATCCCATGAATGGCATCCTTGTCTTGTTCCATGCAATCTACTCACATCCTGGAATGATTGCCAGGTCCTGTCCCTACATCACTCTCTATCCTGTGTATACTTGCATTGGTCGCTGGCCACAATCACATGAGCAAGAATGAGATCAATATGCTCTGTACCTGTCTCTGTGCCTTCAACTGTACACTAGAAGTCCTTGTTGGCCAGGTCTTGCTTTTCTGTTCTCCAGCCATGGCCACATGCTCAGCACTTTATCAAGACCTGTACATTTGCCACCACCAATGGCCCAAATTTTCCTCCTGCCACCCCTCATCCATCCAGTCCATCTCTATGGCAGGCGCAGACCACATTCCTTCTCTCTCTCTCTCTCTTTCTCTCTTTCTATATATATATATATATATATACATATATATATATATCTCCCTATGACCTCCTCTCCTTTTGTGCATTATGGTTTGCAATAAAGATACTGAGGGGTTATCATATTTGTCCCTTTACCTATTTTCAGCACACAGTTCTTATCCAGAGTGATCATATCTTTGTCATAGTTCCTTCTCTATCCCAACTGCCTTATCTCCAAGCACTTGAAGCAGGCTTCCAACAGTTGACTAATCCTCCTAGCTCTTGATTCTACAGTCCTGGAATATTAAATGTCTCGTATCATGTTCTTTACATCCCACAAATAAGTGCAACCAGTCTACATCTGTCCCTCTCCTTTTGACTCGCGCCACTCAGCAGGACTCAGCATGACACTGTCCATATCCATTCATTTATAAGCAAATTTCACCACCTCATTTTCCTGACAACTGCATGGTATTCCACTGTGTAGATGTACCGTAGTTTGTTTAACCAGCTATCTGTTCTTGGCACTTGGGCTGTTTCAAGATTCTGGCTATTGTGAATAGTGCTGCAATTAACATCGAAGTACAGGTGGCTTTTCAGCTGTATATTTTTGGGCCCCTGGATCATATTCTCAGAAGTGGTATATCTGGGTCATATGGAAGCTCTGACTCCCTGCCAGACTGTTTTCACTCAGGGAGCCCCAGAGGAGAAGGTGAGTGAGAACCCTCCCCATCCCAAGGGACCCAGCCCTGGCAGCCGACCTCCACTACCCAACCACCACCACGCTCCAGGCCGCTTTCCAGACGTTCCAGCCGAGTCTCACGCATGAATGAAGTCTCAAGGTACCCAGATAATGCAGAACTTTGTGACCTTGGACTCTGGACTCAACAGAACTGGAAGCAGAGATCCTCTGCCTGCTATCCCCCATCTCCGGTGACCCAGAAATCACACCCATAAGCCTCACCCTGCCAAACCCTGTCAGCACCAGATAATCTCATCAGCTACCCTCCAGATCTCAATGGCTGCTCTTCCCAGACAGGAGTATAAAATGAGGTCCCCATAGCCATGCCATTGGACTCTGCGCCAGATTGTTCTCATTCAGACCATCCCAGAGGGGGTCAGGTGAGAATTCTCCCTGCCCCAAGGGACCCAGCCCTAGCAGCCGACCTCCACTATCCAACCACCACCACACTCCAGGCCGCTTTCTGGACCACATCCGCATGACATATTATAAGACACTTCCTACCCATTTTCCATAACTACCACACCATATTTGATGGAGTTCAAACAGTAAGCAACAAATCATAGAGAGTATATATACATATATATACATATGTATATGTACATATGTATATATACACATATACCTCTCAGAGAGCCAGGTAAGCTACATAGAATATCCCGCCCACACGGGCAGAGCCTGACAAGCTAGCTGCTGAGTATTCAATATACCAAAAACAGTAATGATAGGTCTCATTTCCCTGACCCTGAAAGAGCCTCCAATCATTGGGAAAGAAGAGTAAGGAGAGGCTGCTAAAATCTCATGGCTGGGAGGAATAGAGACATTACTAGTACCCACTCAAGTAAATCGATGAACAGTCAGATGACAGTGACAGTGACAGTGAAAGAAGCTCTGTTTTTAGCTTTTGGGCAAATGCCCATATGGTTCTCCAAAAAGGCTTTACCAGCCGGCATTCCCACTAACAATGAATCAGGTTCCTTTCTCCCCACATCCATGCCATCCTGGTTGCCGTTGTTCTTTGTGATGTGTGCCAGTCTCTGTGGTGTGAGAAGATATCTCATTGCTGATTTGATTTATATTGCCCTTATGGTTAGCTGTGTAGAAACATTTTCATGTGTTTTTTGGCAATTGTGTCTCTTCTTTGAGGAAGTTTCTGTTCATTTCTTCTCCCCATTGTTGATGGGGTGGATGTTTTTTCCTGTAAAGTTCTACCAGTGCTTTATGTATTTTGGATATTAACCCCTTGTCAGATTAGTATTGCCTAAATATTTTTCCCAGTCTGTGGGCTGTCTTTGTATTTTACTCACCGTTTCTTTTTAGGTGCAGAAGCCTCTTAGTTTAATGTAATCTCATTGATTTGTCTTTGCTTCAACTTGCTTGATTGATAGTGCTTCACCTTTGAAAATATCTTTTGCTTCAATGTCATGGGGGTTCTGCCCACATTTTCATCCATGTACATTATGGATTCAGGTCTGATATTGAAATCTTTAATCCATTTTGATCAGACTTTTCTGCCTGTGTTAGAAAGAAGTCTGAGCTCTTTTTTTTTCGCTTTTAGCTCCCCAGTTTTCCAAGCACCACCTATTGATGAGACTTTCCCTGCTCCACTTCATATTTCTTTCTCCTTTATCAAAGAGTAAGTGATGGTACAATTGAGGGTCTCTGTCAGGTATCTGAGGGTTGGTGTTAGGATATTTCACTCTGTTCCATTAATCTGATGGTTCATCTTTGTTCCAATATCATGCTGTTTTATTTACATGCTTTGTAGTAGAGTATGAAGTTGGAGTACTGATGCTTCCCATCTTCTTTTTCCAAAGGATTGCTTTAGCTATTTATGGGGTTTTGTTGTTACCTAGGAATTTCAGGAGTGTTTGATCTATTTCATTGAAAAATGCTATGGATATCAGTATTGGGACTCATTGAGTCTCTATGATGTTTTGGGGAGTATTGCTATTTTGACAATGTAAATCTTCCCAAGCCATGAGCAGGGGAAGTGTTTCAATTTACTATATCTTCTTTTATATTTTGAAGTAGTGTTTAAAGATCTTTCACATCTTTAGTTAAACTCTATCCAAAGTAAGCTGATTCCGAGGTACTTGATTTTCTGGGGCACAATTGTGAATTGCTTTTTTCATGTCCCTTTCCTCTGCCTCATTGTTTGTATATAGAAAGGACATGGATTTTTGGGTATTGATTTTGTAGCCTGCAACTTTACTGTACAAGTCTATTGTTTCTAAGAGTTTCTTAGTACAGGCTTTAGGCTTTTCTAGATATAGTATCATATCGTCTGCGAATAGTGAGAATTTGATTTCTTCCTTTCCTATCTGGATGCCCTTGATCTCTTTTTCTTTCCTAACAGCTATTGCAAGTACTTCCAGGACTATATTGAACAGAAGTGGTGAGAGTGGGCATCCTTGTCTGGTCCCTGATCTTAGAGGAAAGGCCCTTAGTTTTTCTCCATTGTGGGTAATGCTTTCCATAGGCTTGTGGTAGATGGCTTTGACTATCTTGAGGAAAGTTCCTCAAAATCCCATTTTGGTGAGGGTTTTCATCATGAATGAATGTTGGATCTTGTCAAATGCTTTCTCTTCATCAATTGATATGACCATATGGTTTTTATCTTTACTTTTGTTGATATGGATTATGTCGATTCATTTCCGAATGTTAAACCATCCTTGCATCCCCTGGATGAATCCCACTTGGTCATGGTGTATGATCTTTTTGATGAGTTGTTGGATCCTATTTGCTAATATTTTGTTGAGTATCTTCGCATTGGTGTTCATCAGGGATATTGGTCTATAATTATTTTCTTAGTTGTGTTTTTATTTGCTTTTGGTATTAGGGAGTTGTGTGCTTCATAGAAACTGTTTGGGAGAGTTCCTGTCTTTACAATTTCCTGGAAAAGCTTGAGGAGAACTGGCAACAGGTCTTCTTTAAATGTTTGGAAGAATTTGCCCGTGAATCCATCTGGACCTGGGCTTTTGTTTTTGGGGATATTTTTGATTACAGTTTCAATTTCCTTAATATTAATGGGTCTATTCAGGTATTCCATGTCTTCTTTGTTCAGTCTTGTGAGATTGTAAGAATCAAGGAATTCATCCATTTCTTTTAGGTTCTCTTGTTTTGTGGCGTATAGACCTTCAAAGTAGTCTCTGATGATCTTTTGAATCTCACTGGTTTCTCTTATGATGTCCCCTTTTCATTTCTGATTCGATTTTTTAGGGTTCTCTCTCTCTCTTTCTTTGTTGAGTCTTGCTAGCGGTTTATCAATCTTATTTATTTTCTCAAAGAACCAGCTCTTTGTTTCATTGATCTTTCGCATTGTATTTTTGGTTTCCATGTCATTAATTTCTGCCCTAATTTTTATTATTTCTTTCTTTCGGTCCCAGCATGGAAAGTATCATGCTAAGTGAAATGAGTCAGAAAGAGAGAGACAGACATAGAAAGATTGCACTCATCTGTGGAATATCGAATAAGAGAGTATGAGACTAACACCCAATAATAGTAGAAATAAGTACCAGAAGGTTGACTCCATGGATTGGAAGCTGGTCTCACATGCTGGGAAGAGGGCAACTCAGATAGAAAAGGGAACACCAAGTAAAATGTGGTTTGTGGCCACACGGGGGAAGGGTGATGCCTGCTGAATGTAGACTAGAGACTGAACACAATGGCCACTCAACACCTTTATTGAAAACCACAACACCAAATTTGAGAGAGAGAACAAAAGAGAATACCCTGCCACAGTGGCAGGGTGGGGTGGGGGGAGTTTGGGGGGGGTGGGAGGGATGCTGGGTTTATTGGTGGTGGAGAATGGGCACTGGTGAAGGGATGGGTTCTCGAACATCGTATGAGGGAAACATGAGCACAAAAATGTATAAATCTGTAACTGTACCCTCACGGTGATTCACTATTTAAAAAATATTTGAAAGTTAAATTCTGATAATAAAGAGTCATTCCTTCTAAAGAAATAAACTCTTTCCAAGATACTTGATTTTCCAAGGCGCAATTGTGAATGAAATTGTTTTTCTGATCTCTCTCTCTTGTCTTTCATCATTTTTATAGAGGAAACCCATTACTTTTGGGTATTGATTTTGTAAATTGACACTTTACTAATCAAGTGTACTGTTTCTAGGAGCTTTTTTCTAGATTCTTGGGGATTTTCTAAGTATAGTATGCTGTCATCTGCAAATAGTGAAAGTTTGATTTCTTCCTTTGCTATCTGAATGCCCTTGATAACTTTTCTTTCCTAACTGCTGTGGTAAGTACTTTTTTGAACAGAAGTGGCAAGAGTGGACATCTTTTTCTTGTGCCTGATCTTAGAGGGAAAGCTTGTGGTTGATGCCTACATTAAGGAAGGTTCCTTCTACTACCATTTCTTTGAGCGTTTTTATCATGAATGGATGCTAGATCTTGTCAAATGATTTTCAGCTCTATACGATCATATGTTTTTTTATATTTTCTTTGATTAGTATGTGTATTAGTTGATTGACTTGCAAATGGTAAACCATTCTTGCATCTGTGGGATTGACCCTACTAGGTAATGGTGTATGATCTTTTTGATGAGTTGTTGGATTCTATTTACTGGAGCTGGAGCGATAGCACAGCGGTTGGGCGTTCACCTTTCACGCGGCCGACCCGAGTTCAATTCCTCCACCCCTGTCGGAGAGCCCAGCAAGCTACTAAAAGTATCAAGCCTGCACGGCAGAGCCTGGCAAGCTACCCATGCATATTGGATATGCCAAAAACAGTAACAATAAGTCTCTCAATGAGAGACGTTACTGGTGCCCGCTTGAACAAATCGATGAGTAGCGGGATGGCAGTGACAGTATTTTGTTGAGGATATTTGCATCTGTCTTCATCAGGAAAATGTTCTCTAATTTTCTTTTTTTTGGCGTGTGTCTGTCTGCTTCAGGTGTCAGGGTGATACCTCATAGAAACTTTTTGGGGTTATCCCTGTTTCTTCAGTTTCCTGGAAATGCTTGAAAATATTGTTACTAGGTTCTCTTTAAAGGTTTGAAATTGTTCACTAGTGAATCCATCTGGTGGTGGATATTTTGGGGGGAAGAGTTTTGATTTCAATTTATTCGATAGTATAGGTCTTTTCAGGTATTCAGATCTTTATTCAGCCTTGGAAGGTTATACGAATTCAGGAATTTATCAACTCATTTAGGGTTCTCTTCTTTGTGGCATAAAGATTTTCAAGTAATCTCTGATGAACCTATTGATTTATGTAGGGTTTTTTTGTGATGTCCCCCTTTTCTTTGAAGTTTATTCTTGATTATACAGATTTGTATCTTTCAAATCAGACCCACTAGAATATACCCATTCAATTTGTCACCTCTCTACCTACATGACCTAGCAGTTTTCCTCAAGGAAGGGAATAAACGTTGCTGGATTAATTGTCTGACAATCTCTAAAAGTTGCTCTTTAAGAGTCTAATAGTAGGGCTTGGTATTTAGTCCCCCATCAGTTAGCCATTGATAGTTTTTTGTTTCCAGCACACTCTGAACTTAATTAGGAGTCTGTATTTCTAGTAACTTTCGTAGAATAAGTTTTGTGGGCTCCTTTACAATATGACCAGTTGTGGCCTCTGATTGGAGATAACTCTACCAAACCTGGGCCACACTCAAACTGTTTCAGGTCTAGAAGTTTCTTCCAGTTTTTGAGTTAACAGAAACTCTGAGCTCTCCATCTACTTATAAGGTAAAATATTTATCTAGATAAAGTATTGCAAAAACAGGAGCTGAAATTAAAATGATCTTTAAGAGTTTGAAATACCAATTAGCAGCTTTTATTACAGTCTAAGAGCTCAAAATCAGCACCCTTTAGTATCTTATAAAGAGGTTTTGCAATAAAGGCATAGAGATCCAAAATCTACAGAAACCTGTCATCTCCCTAAAGTCCCTCAATTGCTTTCTAGCTTGAGTTTCCATGAGTCCAAGAAGATCTTCTTTACCCTCTTTGGACAGAGATGGACCCTGAGGATTATCTCACTTGCATTTTGATACTGGCCTTTTATGTAATGGTAAACCTCTATTGTCTCCCCTTTTCTACTTTCTTCTTTTTTCCTAGAAAAAATAAGGGGTCCATTTATTTTAAGTAAATTTATCATTAAATAGCAACATGTAACAATTTCAAATATTTATAAATATTGTGATTTATAGAAAATTAGTATAATCTAAAAGTTATTTGAACAGTGAGATTCACATTATTTACAATTCACCCAATCATCGCAGAAACAATATTTCTAGAAATAATGTCCCCTTCCCAAAATCTAGTCATTCCACAGAACCATTCTATACTGTCATTAAAGTAACAGCTACATCAATAAAACCCAGCAAATTCAATTTAAAGGTGACCACTAATTTCAAACAAAATGAATCCCCTCATACTATTCATACATGTTTCCATTTTCAGCATGGAAGAAAATAGTTAGGAAGCAATAAATCCTTATTAGTAACAAACAGGAAGTTTTAAATACTTAAAATGACATCAAGAATATATAGTAGGTTATCTTTACAGTATGTCATACTAAATCTTGAAAATCAGTGGTTTCATTAAAATACATTCTAATGGATAAATGATTCTTAGTTGTGATTATAGACCATTAAGTATAGATAATTTCCTGTCTTCACAGATTTTATAATTGCATATCAGCAGTAGCCATATTAGAAAAGAGCAATCTGTCAATTTAGGACTTTAGCTCTTTTGATATACCCTCACAAGGATTACAGAGATATCCAAAAATATGTATATAGGACAGTGATTGTGTTTCAATTCACCATATACTGTAGTGTTCCTTCCAGATTCAGAGTGTCTATCAAGCTAAAACAAATGAAAACCTAATGAAAACTTCAACAAATATAGTTGAAGACATAAAGTACATTTTCTCTTACTGACATAGAACATTTAGTTAAAATTTAAATATTGGTTCTTTAACAAAAAGTTGTTCATTGTAAATAATCTGGATAACCATTACCAAAAAAATGTATACAGTGGTTCCCCCTCCAAAAAATGTGTGCACAAAGTGGTGTATTTCAGACTAACCTCAATATAACCAGCTGAAAACAATGTTTTCTTAATTTATAAATGGGATATGTATGCCCAGTATAAAATATGTGCATGTTATGCAACGTAAGGAGTATTAAAAGGATAAATGAAAAGAAAAAAAGTATTGTCCCTGTGAATCCCCTTTTCTACTTTCTCATATATTTTTGTTTTGAGGTTACCAGAATGGTGGCAACAGGAATCCTCTCTGTGATGTCTTTCAGCCACACTGTCAGTCACCCACTCGTTGTCCCTCTTTGACTCCCAACTGTGGGGTTTGTCTAGGCTACTGACCAGTCTCTTTAGCATTCCACTGTTTCCCATTCTCTACAACCACCTGGACCACCCCATCTCCATTGCCAGTGGCTTATCTAGAACCAGTTCTGTTTCTGTAAAATCTCTTATGAGGATCAACACCTACCTGCTCCCATAATAGGGATCTTGTTTTGAGGATACTGGTTATGGCTCCTTCATTTGCCCATCTTGACCCTCTCTCAACAAGTAAGATCTATAAGTAGATGAAGAACAGTACAAAAGTGCTTAGGTAAAATCTTATCATAGTATCATATGATTTTAATATTTTGCATTTACATAAATATTTTATAGATTAAAATTGCATAGCTGCACATATCTCCTTCCATATTGTATTTGGCAGACCACAAGCATTGTTCCCAAATCTTCATTTAATATTATTTTACATGCTTATTTTTAATTGTTCCTAATCCTTGTAATTAATGCATAATATATATCAGTTAAAAGTGTGGTTAGGTGTTAGTAGTTGTTTTGTTTTGTTGTTTTGGCTTTATATTTTTTTGGTGTTAGGAAGCATGATTTTTGTCAATTTTTTCTATTTTTTTCTTTGGTTTGATTCATTTGTGTCTGTTACCTAAAATGAATCAATTAGATTAATGGCTATAAATTCTGGAAAGTATGATTATGCATCTCAACAGCAAATTTTAAAATTCCTGATAGCTACTTTGATATAATGATCTCAGTTCATTGTGCCACCAGCAGTGTATTTTACAGTGTCATATTTTACCATACTTCTGCGAGAAAAATTTAACAAAAAATTATGTGTATTTGTTTTGTACTAACTGACCTGGAAGGTAGAGGTATAGACATTCGAAATTAACATAGGAGACTGCTACCATGGCAAAGATATAAATTAATAGACTATTGTTGATGATGAAGTTAAAAATTAAAATTCATTATCATATATTGAATCCCTAGAATCTGCCAGAAATTACTGGAACAGATTGGTGCCTAATTAAATTCTCTCAATATTTTTGTTAGGTAACATTATTGGGCTTGATTGTATAAACAAGGAAACAGACTTAGCAAATTAATTCCCCTTATCCAAATTCTCTCAAATACGAAATTACAAAGCTGGGTTTTCTACGATAGACTTCTAAATGAGTTACAAAAATAAAAATAAAATAATCTGAGGTCTTAGTGACCAGGAAAGAAATGGAAACCAAGGGGGCTGGTTAAGATAACTTGGCATTGAATTATTGATATTGTTTTATTTAGGTATTCATCCAAGCTCTTGATGTTATTCTCTTCCAGGAGACTCGGACAGTTGCAGTAAAGTGCAGCCAGGAGAAAAACCTACCATTATACGTCCCCCAGTGAGACCTCCAGACCCTCCCTGCCGAGCCTCAACTACCCAAAAACCAGAGTCAAAGCCAGATATTATAGCTGGAAATGCAGGAGACATACCATCATCTGTGTAAGTAGGGTATTCCTCAACCTTTGCCAAAGGTGCGTTAGAAGCCATTATGAGTATTTTTACTGTTATTTTTATTCTGGCTGTGAAAGAGGTATAGTACACAAACCATTAGGCATTATTCACATCATATACAAGAGAAATGTTACAGATCAGTGCTGTTCAATACTCAACATGCAAGTCTGAGATGTTTTCTTAAAGCTAAAGATTGAAGCTACCTAATAAAAGTCCCATTTTTTTTTCATAGCTTCACTGGTCTCAGTATGATGATAATATCCACTTCTGTTTTTATGCACTATTGGCAAGATTTTTTTCTTGTCTTTTTGTTTCTACTAGTTTTTTAAGAATTAGATATTTATTAAATTAACAGTGATATATAGCATTATATAAGTTCATATATATATAGCATCAAAATTCTATATATAATAAGTGTTACATTGTAATTACCCCGAAAAGTTTAGTTTTCACTGGCCACCATATACTTGCTTTAAACATAATTTAATGAACATATTCATTCATTATGCTTGTACTTTATACCTTTTTTCATAAGCAAATGTATGACTTTTTTTCTAAAATGACAAATTATCCAGAGAACTTCTTATAGGATAGGAACTAAACTGATGTTTAACAGGTCTTCCTAAATCTGATTTTCAAGAGAAGGAACAAGGAGGGAATTCTTTTTTTTTTTTTTGCTTTTTGGGTCACACCCAGTGATGATTAGGGGTTACTCCTGGTTTTGCAATCAGGAATTACTCCTGGCAGTGCTTGGGGGACCATATGGGATATGCCGGGGATCGAACCCTGGTCGGCTGCGTGCAAGGCAAATGCCCTACCCACTGGACTATCGCTCCGGCCCACAAGGAGGAAATTCTAACGTGGGGTAACTACCACTTTTAAGCTTTGCTTGGCTACAACTGTCGTTCATGGATTCTCAATAAATGCTTGGGATCCCTCACAGAATACTGTCTTTTGGTATTTGTTTTATATATATATATATATATATATATACACATATATATACATACCCCTACCGGTGTGGCAGATAATTTCCACATTACTCTCGCTCTACTGTGATTACATTCAATATTTTGACATCAGTCCCACCATTATTATTTGGAATTTTCCCCCAACACTCAGATCTAGAGGCAACATTAGACAATTTGTTTTCTATTGCTCATTATGAATAATATATGATGTTGCGTGGCCATGAAAGCAGCCCTGTGATATTGAAATTCTAAAATTTTAATAATTAAGTCTGGACAGATTTATGCCAAGAGCCACTCAGTTCCGAGATTCCGAGATTTGTTTGTGTGTCTCTGGGATCATGACCGGTAAAAAGCTTAATAAGTAGCCAGAGGGGCTATTCGTGGACAGCATCTCAGGGGCTCGTCCGGGTGAGGGAGGAGAAGGAATGCGGTATTTGTTTTCTTGAGTTTCTTTTTTACCATAATTTTTAAATGGGGGAAATAATAAAAACAACACCTAACAGTTTTAATAGTTAATTAGCCTGTTTATAAAATGCCAAAATTGTCATTTGAATCCTAGAAATTGTTTTCCTTATGTCAAAAAGTTATTTTGACTGGACAACATAATTAAACTCTTCAGTCCTTAGAGATACCTCTGGGGTCTCATTTCATATTTTGATATTTGGATTTTTCCTCAGATTTATGTCCTTTGCAGGCTTAGGCAGAGCCTAGCACTGGTGGCACATCAGTTAAAATGTTAAATGATTAAAACTCTCCTGTCCTTTTCATTGGAAAGTGGTTCTTATACATAAGGCAGAGCCTAGCACTGGTGGCACATCAGTTAAAATGTTAAATGATTAAAACTCTCCTGTCCTTTTCATTGGAAAGTGGTTCTTATACATACTGCAAAGCAATTCACAGAACTTGTTGACTTCTGTTTGCAGGGTGGCATCTAGGACCAAGTTCTTTGAAACAGCTTCCCGGAAAACAGGAAGGTAAGAGATGATAGAATAGAAAGCAGATCGCTTTTAAATAAACATATTTTTGGGGGCTGGAGAGATAGCACAGTGGGTAAGGCATTTGCCTTGCATGCGGCCAACCTGGGTTCGATTCCCAGTACCCCATATGGTCCCCTGAGCACCACCAGGGGTAATTCCTGAGTGCAGAGCCAGGAGTAACCTTTGTGTATGCTGGGTGTGACCCAAAAAGCAAAAAAAATATATGTATTCTAAATTTCTTATTTGCAATCTTGCACTCTCTTTTTCTGTTTCCCTGTTACTGTGTTTTTGTCTATTTGCTATTTTTCACCCAACTCTTCCTACTATATTCTCTGTTTCTGATTTTGTCATTCTTCTCTATTTGTCTATTTCACACTGTTTCTTTCTCTGTGTGTCATTTTTATTTCTTTGTGTTTGTATTCATTTCTTGGTCTGTGCTTTATTTTCCTTCTCCCTCCCTCCCTCCTACAAAAATAGAAATAAATAAATAGTAAGTACTTACTTACATGCCAAGAAGTTTTGCAAAATCTAACCCTATATGTATGTCCTACCTTTCATTTGTTTACTTATCCACTTTTTCACACCCTATTATGTACTAAGAACCTATTTTAGCATAACTAGCCTTAAGATAAACATAGCTCTTTCCAGAAGTAAACATTACATTTGATGCATATATAAATTACTTGAGAGAGTTTGAGGGGCAAATAAGCTGCGCCACAGATCTATCTTATTCTTTATACCCACTAAACTATAATCTCCCAGACTAAGTTCCAGAAGTTAGATTTATTCTACCAGATGAGAGGAGGGTCTCCCAAATGGTGTTACAGATGCACAAGGGCACCACTCATGAATCTTGACCAGATAGGAAAGGAGTTCAATGCAGGTGCCCTTGGATGGAGTACTGATTGGTCACTGTCATGCCCAGTGTCACATACTGCTGTGATATTCTAGGGCCTCAGGAGGCACACCCAGGCAATGATTATGGAAACATGTAGTGCTTGGGATCTAACCAGGTTTCACCACATGCAAGTTATGTGCCTTAATCTGTAGCCCAGGAGTTTTATTTGCTTTTGGATTTTATTTAATTTCCCTCCATCCTTCCGTCCCCTCCTCTTTCCCTCCTTCCATTCTTCCCTCTCTCCCTATCTTCCACCATTCTTCCCTCTCTCCCTTCCTTCCATCATTCCTTATTTCCTTCCCTCCCTCCTTCCCTCCTTCCCTCCCTCCTTCCTTCCTTCCTTCCTTCCTTCCTTCCTTCCTTCCTTCCTTCCTTCCTTCCTTCCTTCCTTCCTTCCTTCTTCCTTCCTTCCTTCCTTCCTCCTTTCCTTCCTTCCTTCCTTTTCCCCTTTTTCCTCCTTTCTTTCCCCCCTCCTTCCCTTTCTTTCTTTTATCCAGTTTTCTTCCTCTCTTTGTTTTATTTAAATCTCAGGTATGTTTCTGCAGTCTTTCCAAGGTCTTACATTGGAACCTTTGAACCAGAGTACTTGTTTAAAAATGGTTAATTGGCCTTCAGGGACTCCTCTGTCTGTTCCATGTTGTTTATTGCTGAGTTTGAAAAACTGCTTTCTACCACATTGTAGGAATGTAATTCTACTTTCTAGCTTGATAGTTAAAAGCAAAATGATGTGCTGTTGCCAGCAATGGAGCTGTTGTAGGTTTCGCATCATGTAGGCAAAACTGTAGAATATGATTCACTAGGACATAATTATGCACACAGGCCACATTTTGCCATAATTCTGCTTGGCATTCAACTGAGATTATTCAACCAGGCCAAGTTGCCCTTAAACAATAACTTACCATTTAATCTACCATAAAAGATGACTGTCTGGCAAGAACACATAATTCTTAGCAATAGAAAGAAAATAAATTAATCACCTAGGAAAACTTTTAAATTAATTTTTAATAGGGCACCATAATTTACAAAGTTGAGTTTCAGGTATACTATGTTCCAATACCAATCTGACCACCAGTGTCAACTTCCCTCCAATAATGTCCTTAGGTTCCCTCCCACTCCAAAGCCTACCTCTTTCACAGGCATATTTTTAAGTTGGATGATGTAGGTTAGATACCCTGCTTACAGTGTTGTTAGTTATATGGTTTATGTATATACAGTATGTACACTGATGATATGCCCAGCACCACGGACCTCTACCCTGTTACTTGATCCACCTTTTCTTACTCCTACACTCAATTTCTTTCCTTCATAATTCTTCTCATTTCTTTACTATAATGTTAAAAATAATCTAGGTATAACTCCCCTTTGATAGATTGAACTCATTTTTCTAATACAATCTCTTTTATAATATATATATATATATATATATATATACACACACACACATATATGTGATCATGGTGTCTACCCTGCCAGGTAAGTATATACACATATATGGACTGGAGTGATAGCACAGCAGGTAGGGCATTTGCCTTGCATGCGGCTGACCCAGATTCGATTCCTCTGTCCCTTTCAGACAGCCTGACAAGCTACCGAGAGTATTTCCTCCCTCCTACCCGCCGCATGGCAGAGCCTGGAAAGCTACCCGTGGTGTATTCGATATGCCAAAAACAGTAACAAGTCTCACAATGGAGACATCACTGGTGCCCACTTGAACAAATCGATGAACAACAGGACGACAGTGTTATAGTGCTATTATATATAAAATATATCGGATATTTTATATATTGTAGTATGTATATTTATATAAAAGTAAATCTGATATATATCACAGATAAGTGAGATCATTCAGTGTTTTCCCTTCTTCTGACTTATTTCACTTAATGTGATCCTCTCCAGTTCCAAGTTCCTGTGAGTTGCATGATTTTATCATTCCTTGCAGCTGCATAGAATTTCACTGTGTTTATATAACACACCTTCATTAATCATCATCTGTGATTATATATCTGTCATGTATTTTTATTTTGACTAGTTTTTTAAGAACTATCTATTAAAGTTTATAATACATTTATTATAAATTAAAATTTTTCCTGTAGGACATATTTTTAGTTTTTATCTAGGCAACATTATTTGCAAAATTTTTAATTCTGATCAGACATATGATGTTCAAATTCCCAATACACCACTTATGTCAGAGTCCCTCCACAAATTTCATAAGACTCTGATTCACCTATACATCCTTAAAAACTAGTTTTACTTAACTACTAGACTTTTGTCCAAATTATTGTAATATGGTCAATTCTAATGGTTTTAATGTATATAGCTACCTCGACTCTACAATAAAAATGTTTAAGACCCTCAGCCAATGCCCTTATATTCTTCATTAATGCCTCATCATTCACCCCTCTGTCTTTCCCCCTTACTTGGCATTCTCACTTCTGTAATCCAGACCACTGAAGTTGCCATCTGATACCTTCTTTTCTCTTGTCTTGTTATACTTTATAACACATATAAGTGAAAACACCCAATATTTGTTTTCCCTCTGATTTGCTTCATTAAACATGTTATACCACAGTTTTATCCAACTTGCAGTGAACTGCATTACTTTATCTTTTCTTATGGCTGCTTAGCATATTGTTTTGTAAACATATCACAGCTTTTTCACCTGTTATTAGGCATTAGTGTTTTTCCATGTGGTGGCTAATGTACTAAGACCTACAATGAACATAGGTATGCATATAGTTTTTTGAAATAATATTTTTGTGTTTCTGGGATAAATGTCATTCTCACTGGTATAAGATAATGTCATTTAAAAAAATATTGAATCACTGTGAGATAGTTACAAGCTTTCATGTTTAGGTTACAATAACACAATGATCAATGACCAAACACCCATCCCTCCACCAATACACATATCCCACCACCAATTTCCCCGGTATAATCCCCTTTCCTTCCTTCCCCCTGAAAATAAAACATTTTTATTATAGAGTTGAGGTAGTTATATACATTAAAACCATTAGAATCAACAATATTGCAATATTCCTCATAATCTTTTTCTGCTTTTGGGCATTATGGCTTGCAACACAGACACTGGGAGGTCATCATGTTTGGTCCATTGTCTACTTTCATCATGTTTGGTCCATTATCTACTTTTGGCACACATCTCTCATCCCAACTGATTCTTCCAGCCATCATTTTCTTAGTGATCCCTTCTCTATTCCATCTGCTTTCTCCCCTCTGCTCATGAAGCAGGCTTCCAGCTATGGGGCAATCCTCCTGGCCCTTGTATTTACTATCCTTAGGTGTCGGCCTCATGAGATGTTATTCTATACTCCACAAATGAGTGCAGTCCTTCTAGGTCTATCCCTCTTTCTGACTCATTTCACTTAGCATGATCCTCTCCATGTCCATCCATTTATAAGCAAATTTCATGACTTCATCTCTCCTAAAAGCTGCATAGTATTCCATTGTGTAGATGTACCAAAGTTTCTTTAACCAGTCATCTGTTCTAGGGAACTAGGGTTGTTTCCAGATTTTGACTATTGTGAACAGTGCTGCAATGAACATATAGGTACAGATATTATTTCTACTGTGCTTTTTTGCATCCTCGGGATATATTCCCAGAAGTCATATTGTGGGGTCATATGGAAGCTCAATTTCTAGTTTTTGAAGGACTGTCCATATTATTTTCCAGAAAGGCTGACCAGTTGGCATTCCCACCAACAGTGAAGGAGTGTCCCTTTTTCCCCACATCCATGCCATCACTGGTTGCTTTTGTTCTTTTGAATGTGTACCAGTCTCTGTGGTGTGAGATGATATCTCATTGTTGTTTTGATTTGAAACTCCCTGATGACTAGCGATATGAAGCATTTTTTCATGTGCCTTTTGACCATTTGTATTTCTTCTTTGATGAAACTCCATTTCTTCTCCCCCTTTTTGGTGGGGTTGGACATTCTTTTTCTTATACAGTTCTACTAGTGTCTTGTATATCCTGGATATTAATCCCTTATCAGATGAGTACTGGATAAATATTCTTTCCTATTCTGTGGGCTCTTTCTGTATTTTAGTCACTGTTTCTTTTGAAGTGCACAAACTTTGTAGTTTGATATACTCCCACTTGTTTATGTTTGCTTCCACTTGCATGGTCAGTGCTGTTTCTTCCTTAAAGATGCTTTTAGCTTCAATGTCATGGAGATTTCTGCCTACATTTTCCTCTATGTACCTTATAGATTTGTGTCTGATATTGAGGTCTTTAATCCATTTTGAATAACATACCTTATTGTCACCCAAATAATAAGTGGTGATGAGCAATTTCTTATGTATGTATATATATAAAATCTTCAAATAAGTTTCTCTTTATATATTCTCCCTGGTATATGATTAAGTTGTTGTTTTCTTGTTGTTACTGTTGAGCATTGTGGACTCTTTCTATGTCTTGCATATTAGCCCCTTATCTGATGCATTAGATGCAAATATTTTTATCACTCACTGGGCTTTTTTATGTTACTACAAGTTTCATTTGCTATACAAAAACTTTTCAGTTTGATTTATCACTTTCATCCCATTGCTCATCGATTTGTTCGACCGGGCACCAGTAATGTCTCCATTGTGAAACTTGTTACTGATTTTGGCATATCGAATACGCCACGGGTAACTTGCCAGGCTCTACTGTGTAGGCGAGATACTCTCGGTAGCTTGCCGGGCTCTCCGAGAGGGGCGGAGGAATCAAACCCAGGTCTTCTGCGAGAAAGGCAAACACCCTACCTGCTGTGCTATCGCTCCAGCCCAAGTTCCTGTTTGTTTGTTTTTTTTTTTTTTTGCTTTTATTGTCTTTCCCTCTGTAGTTAAATTATTGGAGATATCTCTGAGGTCCATCTACCTGTGTTTTACCTATGCGAGGATATTCAATACCTGCCAAGTTTTTAAAACATATATATTTTTTATTAAAGCACAATGCTTTACAAAGTTATTTATAGTCAAATTCTATTTTATCAGGATGTCTCTGACTATCTTGGGTGTTTTAAGCTTCCATATTATATTTAGCAGTATTTATTGTAAGTCCGTGAATAATGTTATGGAAATTTTTATGTGAATTGCATTAACTCTAATATTTTGTGTTGGAATTCAGCAGTGTTAATCCTTCAAATACATTAAAATGGAATTTCTTTGATTTCCTGGTACGCTTTTGATTTTTATAAGTAAATTATATTTTAATGTGTCAGCCACATGCAAGACAAGCACCTTAATCACTCTATTATCTCTCTAGCTCCATCTTCACGTTTGTTTTTATTCTCTATTCAAAGTGATTTTTTAATTATTAAAGTTGTTTTAGTTTTTTGGTTTCATTACATTTTTTTAATTTATTCTTTTATTGAATCACCATATGGAAAGTTACAAAGCTCTCAGGTTTAAATCTCAGTTATACAATGCTCGAACACCCATCCCTTCACCAATGCACATATTCCACCACCAAGAATCACAGTATACTTACTCCCACCCCCTCCCACCTCTCCAGGTCCCTATCCTGCCTGTGTTTGTAATCAGTGCGCCATTTTGCTCTGCAGAACAGGACTGTACAAGCCCCAACCTCTAAAGTGGATAAGGAAGAAGGGAGGGATCATAAGCCAGTCTGCTTGGCTTTGCCCACACCATTTCCTGAAAGGTGGAAGAAGGCCAGGCATCAGGGCTCTTGATTGCATTCAGGAGTGCCACTTTGCTCCCCAGGTCAGGACTGCACTCTACCCATGAAGTGGATAAGGAGAAGTGAAGGCTGATGAGCCACCCTGGCTTAGGTCCATCAAATCCCAGTTCCAGGTGAAACAGAGGAATTTCACCAGGCTCTTCTTAATTCCAAGGCCTCACATTTATTCACTTCTGTATAACACACAAAAAAAGACATACAAAGAAAGACATCTTAATTGTACTTTCCTAACTACACAGAGGAAACAACGGCAAACATGTGTAAAGCAATGCAGAAGCTCACAAGGCTTAGTGAGTGAATATGCTTGCCCAAATGACTCAACCAGTAATAATAACTACATAAAATCTGTGATAATGTATTTAGAATGGAATTATTGGCAATGCATACATAAGGAGCTCAAAGAAACCATAAAATGTACCAGATAAAACACAAGAGGATAAGATAACAGAAATGAGAAAAACACATCCAAAAATACAAACAGAAATGTAAAATGTCATGTCTCTAAAACAATTCTTCAAGTAGGTGAAATGAAAATACTCTCAGCTGTAGAGTAACAGCTGCGAAGGACAGAATCAGTGAGCTCTGTGAGGAGGCGCAGAAAATCTCCAGAAAACAACAGAGGAGGGAAAAATCATAAAAATAAATCAACAGATGAATAGAGAACTTTAGTATGAATTCAACAGGAACATAAGAATTGTCAGGGTCAAAAAGGCAGGAAGACAAACCTGATGAAGAAATAACAGTCCAATCTATTGTTGCTGAGAAGTTCCTGAAGTTGAAGAGTGCATACAATCAGATTCAGAAGACCCAGAGAGTACCAGCTAAAAGAAATCTATATAAAAATACTCCAAGACACATCCTAATCAGGATGACAAAAAACACAGATAGGTATGGAGCACAGAAAGCAGCAAAATCAAAGAAGGAAAGTACATAAAAAGGAGCTTCCCTAAGATTTACAGCAGACTTATCAGACAAAACCCTCCGCCCCAAAGACAATGATGGGAGATAGTGTAAAATCTCAATGAAATCAACACCTCACCAAGAATACTTTAGCCAGCCAGATTCTCATTTAGATTTGAAGGAATATACAGCTTCAGTGATACACAAAAACTCAGAAATTACAGGATGAACTAAACGAGCTAATTTAAGATAAGAAAAGTCCCCCTCACACACCAAACTCCTGCAGAAAGAGGGCAAAACACATCACAATAATCAGTAGGCCTCAATGTTAATGCACCAATTATGAGATGCAGAGTGGCAGGATGGATTAGAAAATTGAACCTAACACTCTGCAGCCTGATAAAAACACATTTGAACAGCCAAAACACAGATTCAAAGCCAAAGGCTAGAAAACAATTCTTCAAGCAAATAAGCCTCTCAAAAAACTGAGGTGACCATACTAGTATGAGAAAACATAGACTTCAGGCTGAGGAAGGTTATAAGAGGCAGTAAAGGTCATTTCCTAATCATCAAGTGATCTGTACATCCAAAAGAACTCCCACTCTTAAACATATATGCACTTAATGAGGGAACAGAAAAATACTTAAAACAGCTGCTAATAGACTTGAAAATAGACATTGATAGCAACACAAAAGTACTTGGAGATTTCAACCACATTTTTCACCTCTTCATAGATTTTCTAGACTGAAGCTCAGCAAGAAAATATTTTATTCGAGGGAATAAATGGAAGAGAGAAGTTTAGTAGATATATATGTATATAGATATGGATATATAGGACCTTTCATCCTCAAAAGGCCAAATACACATCTTTCCCCAATACATGTGGAACATTCTCCAATATGCACCACATGCTATGACACAAACCATACCTTGACAAACTCAAGAGCATAGGAAAAACCCAAGTGCCCAAGAACAGATGACTGGTTAAAGAAACTTTGGTACATCTACATAATGGAATACTATGCAGCTGTTAGAAAAGATGATGTCATGACCTTTGCATATAAGTGGATCAACATGGAAAGTATCATGCTAAATTAAATGAGTCAAAAAGAAAGAGACAGACATAGAAAGATTTCACTCATCTGTGGAATATAAAGTAGCAGAATAAGAGACTAGCAGCCAAAAAAAGTAGAGATAAGTACCAGGAGGTTTGATCCACGGCTTGGAAGCTCGCCTCACATGCTGAAGGAAAGGGCAGCTCAGATAGAGAAGGAAACACCAGGAAAAGTGGAGTTGGAGGACCCGCTTGGGATGGGAGATCCGCGCTGTAAGTAGACTATGGATCGAACACGATGGCCACTCAGTACCTCTATTACAAACCACAACACCCAAAAGGAGAGAAAGAACAAAAGGGAATGCTGTGCCACAGAGGTGGGGGGGAGGGCATGTGGGGGAGGATGCTGGGATCATCTGGGGTGGAGAATGGGCACTGGTGGAGGGATGAATACTTGAGCATTGTATGACTGAAGCACAAGCACAAAAGTTTTTAAGTCTGTAAATGTACCCTACGGTGATTCACTAAAAAAAGAAAACATATCAACTGTTTTCTCAGACAATGATGCTCTGAAAATAGAAGTTGATTACAAACAAAAATGGAGAAATACCTTAAACACCTGTAAATTAAATAGTTCACTACTAACAAACAGTGGGTCAGAAAGGAAGTAAGTAAAAGAGGAAATTGAAAGATCATGTATCAAATGGGAGCTCAATTTCTAGTGTATTTTGAGGGATGCACATATTGTTTTCCAAAAGGTTAGACCAGTCAGCATTGCCACCAAAGAGTGGAAGAGAGTGCCTTTCTCCCCAAATCTGAGCCAGTTCTAGTTGTTCTTGTTCTTTGTGATGTGTGCCACTCTCTGTGGTATATGATCATTGTTTTGATTTGCATCTTCCTGATGATTAGTGATGAAGTGCATTTTTTCATATGCCTTTTGGCCACTTGTATTTCTTCTTTGAGGAAGTATCTGTTTCTTTCTTCTCCCCAATTTTGATGGGGTTGGAAGGTATTTTTCTTGTAAAGTTCTACCAGTGGTTTGTATATCTTGTATATTAACCCCTTATCAGTTGGTTTTTGACTAAATATTTTTTCCATTCTATGGGCTGTCTTTAAATCTTGGTCACTGAATGGAACAGGGTGGAATATCCTTACACACAACCCCAAATGTATGATCATCTAATCTTTGATAAGGGAGCAAGAGATGTGAAGTGGAGCAAGGAAAGCCTCTTTAACAAATGGTGCTGGCACAACTGGACAACCACATGCAAAAAAATGGGTTTAGACCTTGACCTAACACCATGCACAAAAGTCAGATCAAAATGGATTAAAGACCTCAACATTAGGCCACAAATCATAAGGTACATTGAAGACAAGGTCGGCAACACCCTGCACGATATTGAAGATAAAGGTATCTTCAAAGGTGACACGGAACTAAGCAATCTAGTAAAAACAGAGATCAACAAATGGGACTACATTAAACTAAAAAGCTTCTGCACCGCAAAAGATACAGTGACCAGAATACAAAGACTATCCACAGAATGGGAAAGGATATTTACACAATACCCATCAGATAAGGGGTTGATATCAATGGTATATAAAGCACTGATTGAACTCTACAAGAAGAAAACATCCAACCCCATCAAAAAATGAGGCGAAGAAATGAACAGAAACTTTACCAAGGAAGAAATACGAATGGCCAAAAGGCACATGAAAAAGTGCTCTACATCACTAATCATCAGAGAGATGCAGATCAAAACAACCACGAGATACCACCTCACACCACAGAGACTAGCACACATCCAAAAGAACAAAAGCAACCGCTGTTGGAGAGGCCGTGGGGAGAAAGGGACCCTTCTACACTGCTGGTGGGAATGCCGACTGGTTCAGCCCTTCTGGAAAACAATATGGACGATTCTCAAAAAATTAGATATTGAGCTCCCATTTGACCCAGCAATACCACTGCTGGGAATATATCCCAGAGAGGCAAAAAAGTATAATCGAACATCTGCACATGTATGTTCATCGCAGCACTATTTACAATAGCCAGAATCTGGAAAAAACCCGAATGTCCTAGAACGGATGACTGGCTGAGGAAACTTTGGTACATCTATACAATGGAATACTATGCAGCTGTTAGAAAAAGGGAGGTCATGAATTTTTTATTTAAGTGGATCGGCATGAAAAGTTTCATGCTGAGTGAAATGAGTCAGAAAGAGAGAGACAGACATAGAAAGATTGCACTCATCTATTGTATATAGAATAACAGAGTGGGAGACTAACACCCAAGAGTTGTAGAAACAAGTACCAGGAGGTTGACTCCATGGCTTGGAGGCTGGCCTCACACTCTGGGGAAAGGGCAACTCAGAGAAGGGGTCACCAACTATAATGTAGTCGAAGGCCATGCGGGGGAAGGGAGTTGCGGGCTGAATGAGGGCTAGAGACTGAGCACAGTGGCCACTCAACACCTTTATTGCAAACCACAATAGCTAATTAGAGGGAGAGAACAGAAGGGAATACCCTGCCACAGTGGCAGGGTGGGGTGGGGGGAGATGGGATGGGGGAGGATGGGAGGGATGCTGGGTTTACTGGTGGTGGAGTATGGGCACTGGTGAAGGGATGGGTTCCTGAACTTTGTATGAGGGAAGCATAAGCACAAAAGTGTATAAATCCGTAACTGTACCCTCACGGTGATTCATTAATTAAAAATAAATAAATTTATTTTAAAAAATAATAATAAAAATAAAAATAAATCTTGGTCACTGTTTCTTTTGAGGTAAAGAAACTTTAGTTTATTGTTTACCTTTGGTTTACCTTTACTTCTACTTGCTTGGTTTGTCGTGTTTCATATATTTTTATTGTTCCTTTTTATTTTTCCCTTTTTAATTTTTTTATATTTTTAATGAATCACAGTGAGATACAGTTACAGACTTACAAACTTGTGATTACATTTCAGTCATACAATGATCAAGTACCCATCCCTCCATCAGTACCCATTCTCCACCACCAATATTCCCAGTATCCCTCTTGCCACACCCACTCCATCTTCCCTACAACCCTGCTTCTGTGGCAGGCACATTCCCTTTTACTATCTCTCTCCTTTTGGGTATTATGGTTTGCAATACAGGTAGTAAGTGGCCATCATGCTTAGTCTATAGTTTACTTTCAGCACGCATCTCCCATCCCGAGCAAGCCCTTCTATCATCATTCACTTAGTGGTTCCTTCTCTATCCCAGCTCCCTTTTCCCCCTTATTGTGAGGCTGGCTTCCAAGACATGGAGCAATCCTCCTGGCCCTTATCTCTATTATCCTTGGGTCCTAGTCTCCCATTCTATTACTTTATATTCAACATATGAGTGCAGTTTTTCTATGTCTGTCCCTCTCTCTGACCCATTTCACTTAGCATGATATTCTTCATGACCATCCACTTATATGCAAATGTTATGATTTCATCTTTTCTAACAGTTGCATAGCATTCCATTGTGTAGATGTACCGAAGTTTCTTTAATCAGTCATCTGTTCTCGGGGGCACTTGGGTTTTTTCCAGATTCTGATTATTGTAAATAGTGCTGCAATAAACATACAAGTGAAAATGTCATTTCTACTGTATTTTTTGCATCTGTGGGATATGCCTTTAGCTTCAACGTCATGAAGGATTCTTTCCACTATTTATTTCATGTACATTGTGGATCCTCATATGATATTGAGCCTTTTAATCCATTTTGATCTGACTTTTGTGCCTAGTATTTGAAAGAGTTCTGAAGTTTTTTTTTTATTTTTTGCATTTAATTCCATAGTTTTGGAATCTACCACAAGTGTGTGTGTGGGGAGGAAGGGTAGGTAAGATAGAGAAAGGACGAATATGACAATAATAGTTAGAAATGTTCATGCTGGACAAGAACTAAGTGTCAAAAGTATAAAAAGGGATGTACAGGACAGCCTTTCAGTATCTGTACTGCAAACAACAATGGCCAAAAAGAGAGAGAGAATGAGAGAGAGAAGTGCCTGCTATAGAGGCAGGCAAGGGGTGAGGTGGGTGGTAATGGAAGGAAAGTTGGAGACACTAATGCTGGAAAATGTACACTGGTGGAAGGATGGGTGTGTGAACACTGTATGACTGAAACTTAATCGTGAACATCTTTGTAAGGGTCTATCTCACAATAATTCATTTTTTAAAAAGATTCATAGAAACAAGAATGAGGATACTATATACCAGAACATGTTGGATACAGCAAAAGCAGTGTTAAGAGGAAGGTTCATTGCTATACAAACATTCATCAGAATGGAAGAGAGAGCCTATATAAGTAACTTGATCGTGAGACTTAAGAAACTGGAAAATGAACAACAAAAGGAGCCCAAAGCAGGCAGGAGGAATGAAATAATAAAATCTAGAACATAAATTAACAGGCTGGAATCCAAAAAAATTCAAAATAAGATGGTAATTTAAACCAAGAGCTGGTTCTTTGGAAAAATAAACAAGATCAATAGCAAGACTATCTATCAAGACTCATAAAGAAAGAGGAAAACATAATAATCTGAGTCAGAAATGAAAGGGGAACCAATACAGCAGAAATCACAGAAATTCAAAGGATCATCAGATTACTTTGAGAATATTTATTCTATGAAACAAGAGAACCTAGAAGAAATGAACAAATTCCTGGACTCCTATAACCTCCTAAGGCTGAACAAAGATTATCTATAATACCTAAGCAGACCTACCATGATTGAGGAGATTGAAATGGTAATATAATGCCTTCCCACAAACAAAATCCGAGGCCCAGATAGAGTCACCATTTTTTTTTCTTTTTGGGTCACACCTGGCAATGCACAGGAGTCCTTCCTGACTCATGCACTCAGGAATTATCCCTGGCGGTGCTCAAGGGACCATATGGGATGCTGGGATTCGAACCCGGGTCGGCCACATGCAAGGAAAACGCCCTACCCGCTGTGCTATCACTCCAGCCCCGAGTCACCATTGGTGGTGGGGAATGTGCACTGGTGGAGGGACGGGTGTTTGATCATTGTGAGATTGCAACCCAAAGATGAAAGCTTGTAACTATCTCACGGTGACTCAATAAAATATATATATATATATATATAATTAAAAAATCTCAGGGCTGAGTGTAATAGAGACGTTACTGGTGCCCGCTCAAGTAAATTGATGAACAACAGGATGACAGTGTTACAGTTCATAGTATATAAATAGTTTTTTGTTTTTATTTTCATCTCCCTGATGATTAGTGGTGTGGAGCATTTTTTTCCATGTATCTTACTGAGTTCTACAGGTTTTAACAAATATATAATCTCATTAATACCATCACAATCATGATATAGAAAAATTCAATCATTCCTTTGTGTCTCTTTAGTCCAGTGTTTCCCTGAAATCCTAACTAGTGCTGACTTATTTGTCTTTCTCCCTATTGTTTACCTTTTCTAGTTTGTCATATAAATACAATCATGTACATGTATATTAAGTTATGCCTTATTGTGGTTTTAATTTGTATTTCCTGATAATGCTGTTGAGTATCATTTTATGTATTTATTAGCCATTGCTATAACTTTGGTGAACTATGTTGGGAAATATTTATTTTTATCTTAATTTTGTTTTGGAGTATTTTGGAAGCAATCCCTTCCAGTGGTTCTTGAAGTCACCAATGCTAGTCTGGTGGTGCTTGGGAGGCTGTATAATCCTAGGAATTGAATCCAGGTCCCTGTGCTTGCCGAACATGTGCTGCAGCCCCTTGAGCAATCTTCCCAGCTCCTTTGTAACTTGGATTTATATCTGCTTATTTTATTCCTAATTGGTATGTTTAAGTCACACATAACAAGATGCACAAAATAAATTGGTGTAGGTATTACGGATCCTAGACTACAAACTGAAGTTGATATTGAAAGTAATTTTATAATTTTCTGTCGCTCTTTCTATATATTTAATTTTATATTATGAATACTTCATGTCAAATTATTGGGGAAAGCTTTTCTCTTCAGTTTTGATCAAAGGTGTAGATAGATAGACACATACATACATATATACACACATATAAATATACATACACCCATATATACATGTATATATGTATGTATACATATATACACATAAGATTTAATTTTTTAAGACTTAAATTTTTATGTTTATTTTTTCTCAACATCTCTTTGGATGCCAGGATTTATAACATTAATATGAACAGTTTAGCTAATGTTCCAGATACTTGCCGCCAATGTTATTCATTGTTATTCCACCGAGGCCTCAAGGCCCCTTCTAATAACTCCACATAGGTCCTTGGCAAACCCATTTTAAAGAAGTAATCATTATAATTTGAGTAATCTGTTCATAATAATGTTAATGTTATGGTTTTGATGTACACAGTTACCTAACCTTATTCCCATCACAGTGCCCAAGACACTTCACCAATATCATTATGTTCCATTCAGTTCACTGACCCATATATCCAGCTCCCAACTCTGTCTCACCCACTCCCCCTCTGACTTGGCACTCTCAGTTCTGTAATCACACACACACACACACACACAAACATATATTTATATATTTGGTTCCAGCCACTTATATATATGTGTATATATATATATATATATAAAATATGTGGCTGGAGTATAGCACAGTGGGTAGGGCGTTTGCCTTGCGCCTTGCACGCGGCCAACCTGGGTTTGACTCCTCTGTCCTTCTTGGAGAGCCCGGCAAGCTACCAAGAATATCTCTCCCGCACAGCAGAGCCTGGCAAGCTACCCATGGTGTATTCGATATGCCAAAAACAGTAACAATAAGTCTCACTTGGAGATGTTACTGGTGCCTGCTCGAGCAAATCAATGAGCAACGGCATGACAGTGAAATAGTAGTTTATGTAATAGTGAAATACTCCATAAAAGGCTTTAAAGAAAGATAATGCATATTCTAAGCTTGCTGGGTCAAGAAAAACAATTCTAGTTGTAATGGAGAAAACAGATGTGAAGTTAAGATGAGTCAGTGTAAGTCTAATCATCCTGATGAGTTGATGACCCTCCTGGAATTGCCAGGAAGAATGGGCTGGAATAAACAGATTTGAGTTATAATCAATAATACCCTGCAGAATTTTCAGTGATGGCGGATTAGAGAATTAAAAGAGAACAAAGCCCAACCAGTGCAATGGAATATGTGGTAATTATCATTAAGTAGAGGTTTTATGGAAAATTTGCTTTATTCAATTATGGACACTGTTTTTAAAAAAAAAATCCTGTGGGACGTTCAGAGAAAATATCCTGTGATAAATGTGACTTAGACTGGTAACTGAGGCTGGTCATGCATAGGGGTAGAGCTCTTGAATAAACCTTTGTATAATTCCACTGGAGCATTCAAGTATACTTCGGTGTGAATAGTAGCATTTGAAGGAGGGAAAGTATATGCTGCTGATGATACTATAGATGGGCATAACATTAATCAATTATGTGTAAATAGAATGAAGAGAGAAGAGAATAATAATCCTTAGGGTAGAACCCTAGAACCAGTTACTGTCTGGGATATTTTGATGACAATATAGGGGATTCTCCAGTATTCTTTCCTTCTATGTCAAAATCAGTGCTCTTTTAAGAATTAGCTAAGTACATCAAGAGCTTGGTCAATACTCTTTTGGTCTTTCAAATGTCACTGCCCTCCCTTCTTGTCTTAATCACCAATAGGCATAATCATAAAATATAGTCTATGATTTAGAGTCGATTTCTTTGGCTCCTTTAGTTCCCATAATCTGACATTATTGTTCTGGCACCAATATATTTGTGTTTGGGACACTGGATGCTCTAAACCTTCCAGAAAGGTAGCCCAACCTATAAGCATGGAGCTGGATCCTTAGAAATAACTTGATGGAGTAATTTCTCCCTTCTTCTCATGGCCTCTTTCACACTAGTCTAGAAGGGTCACACATTTCCTTGTTTGACCTTTCCAATTCTGATTTCTAGAGCCTTAATGAATTTTTTTTTCATTTACCAACAGTTCTCAAGGAAGACTTCCTGGAGATGAGAGTTGAAATCACAGGTATGGAATATCCATTACTACAGAACCTCATTACACACAAGCCGTTATATAATCTAAATATTCAAGGACTGGAATACCATATAGGTGCAGAGATACAAACTCAGCATCATGCCTCTGTTTATCACCCTATAATTGCCAGACCCTGGGGTCTTCCAATTCTGAGATTCTCTGTTTATAGTCTTCTTTCTATAATTTTTTCATGACCAAACTATAGTTTTACAAATTTCCTTTGAATAAAGCTTATTAGAATCCTAGACATACTATTCTATACAATTAAATTCCCTTCTCTGAACCTATATATCAAAATTTATAAAATGTGAAGATTGGATTCTTATAACTTGGACATCCTTTGTGTCTGTAAGACTATCAATAACCTCTCTTTCAGTGTTGAGTTTGAAGAGTTAGTCTTCAGTATTTATAAAGGGACTTTATTCTTTGGCGGGGAAAACCACTATTTCAATCTTATCCACCCAAACTTCATTCTTAGTAATTTATTTTTGTCTAATGGAAAGCACTTTTGCACTTATTATATCATTTGATTCAAATCAAATTCCCCAAGTATAAGATATAATATGTATATTTATTCAACAAATAGAGTAATTGAGGTCAGGAGTATAAATAATTTGGAATCGCCACAGGCACCCCAGAGGTCATGTAAATACCCTTTACTACCGAGGAATTCTGATGTCTTGACTGTGGCATTACTTGCATGTTGTAAGTTTGTTAACATGAAATAAACCAATATATACATTTACGTGGAATCGAGGTACCTAGAACATCTTCTTAGTGTTGCCAGTACTCAGAATATCATGGATAGACATTCTTTTGCCATCCTCCAGCCAGAGGAGGTATGAAGTTATTACAGAGCCATAAAGACAGTGGCCAAAAAAGAAAGTAAGAGGTAAATTCAGAGTTATCAGAATTTTAATTCCCTGTAGACTTTTTGAGCATTAGATTTGAGGCCAAAGGCATGAAATTTTCAGCTCTGCACTGTAACAATGTGTTACAGTACCTTATTTCTGAGGTTCTGATTATAGGCAACTTTTCTTAGCTAGCCCCTCAGAAGATTAGCTTCCAGTTTTAGAGTTAGCCGCTATCAATAGCCACACTGCACACTGGTTACATGCTTCACTGATCATAGCTAATTCCTGACTCTCTTCTTTCTCTTTCAGGATTTTAAAGACCTGACCTCAAGTAACAGGCTCTGAAAGTATCTCCTACAAATATTTTGTGTTGAGTTATTGTGCAAAAGAGCACACATCCTTACTTTGCCTGTACCTTTAGGTTCTGGGATGCTCAAATATAAGACACACAAGTCTTACACAAGCATTTTCTCTCTGTATTCTGTATTCATTCCCTCAGAAAGTCTATGTTGAGTTCTTTTAAGACTGTGAATGGCTGGACTTCCTCAAACCAGCCTGATTAAAACAAACTATGCAGTTATTTGAGTAGAAAAGGAGAATTCAGTTTTCAACTCTTCTATGCCTCCTCAAAATTACACCAAACTTTAAGATGTTTGGGGCCAGCACCATCTCAGATGTTTTGCCCTGAACTCAAAACTTCTTGAAATTGGGTCCATTGATTACCTTTGAAGTAGGGAAATAGAAATGTTTGCTGGATATTGGTGAATATTAACATATCTCTTACTAAGAATTTTAGTGCCAGGCTGGAACTTTGGTAATGAAGTTTGTTGCCAAGAACCTGTCTATTTGGACGAGACAATTTGGATGATGCACTCCCCAAATCCTCCATGTGGTCCCAGGAAGGATTAGAAGCTTCCTATATTACTTAGAACAAATATTCAAAGCATGTTTTGCATGTAAATTTGGTCTGTATGAATATTTTCTTCCCTTTTTTTCCCTAATAGCTTCCTGGACAAGCAATCAAGAAAGCTACGGAAACTAAAAACAGGCTTTTAAAAAGACAGACTGTATTTATTGTGCAAGAATTTCATTTTTTGCTTCATATATGCCTTCTACAAAAAAGCCCTTTATCTCATAAAAGAATCAGTTCTTAACTTGGTGTCTATGAATCCAGGAGCTTCATGAATTGTCTGAAATTATGTGCCTAGTTCCACAACTGTATGCCTTGTGTGGGGAAGTGGGCCATAACATTCTACTGAATTTCATGTGGGTCTGTGACAAATAAAGACTAAGAACCATAATCCTGTGGATAAATATTATTTTAAAAATCCATAAACTATTCTGTTGCGTGAACATTCTTGCGGTCGGAGGCACTGAGACAAGGAATGCGGAAGAAATGTATTTCATGGAGGGTCTAGACAAAGGTAGAGAGCCCTGAAGTTTCCTTTTATTACCATTCTATAATTCATAGGGCTTAATACAGTAAAGCCATTAAAAAAGTTACAGGAAGATCATGCAAAATTCTTCTGTATACAGGAAAGCAATGTAGGATCTGCATACTGACAACAAACAGTCTTAGTACCTGGGATCTGCATACTGACAACAAACAGGCTTAGTACCTAGGATCTGCATACTAACAACAAACAGGCTTAGTACCTAGGATCTGCATACTGACAACAAACAGGCTTAGTACCTAGGATCTGCATACTGACAACAAACAAGCTTAAGCAGAACCGGGGATCTGTGAGAAAAGGAAGAGTGACAATTTTGTTATAATTTAGGAAATTATTTACTAAGGCAGCCAAAAGAATATGTTTAACCTCATCCAAACCACTGGGCTCATCCTGGTAGCTCAGTCCAGCCCCAACACTATTCTGTTATAAGGGCCTTTCAAAATCATTGAATAAAACTGCCTAGTGTACTATTGGAGAGATAGGCAGACCATGTGAGTAGCCATACCCAAACAAAATTACAGGTCTCTAAGCAACTATGCATTGCAGCACATGGTCTCACAAAGGACTTTATCATTGGAAGCTCTGGTGGTTTTCATTTTAGGGGTAAAAATTAAAACTTTTATCCTGTTTTATTGCCTAACATATTCACCAACAAATAGAAAACTTCCAGACATAACTGTTAGTTTTTCTAATTTGCCATTTTATTCAAAGTAAAGAACCCAACTGATGTAATAAGGGAGTCAATAATATGAATCATAGAATACCTGATTCCTGTATCTAGAAAGGAAGCTGCAAGACAAAGTGTAATTGCTTCTGTTCCAACACAAATACCTGGACGTAATTTCTTTGATGTTTGTGAACTGAAATGTGGCCAGTGTGAGAGAAAGGGCTTTTCTACTTGTTTTCTGGGGAGGATCTGCTAGTGTGCTGACTACAATGCTTAGAGAGCAAAAACCTGGGGAGGAAGATTGAACAAGGGGGTAAGGAGAGGAAGATTGAAGAGGAGGGGATAGAGACAGATGCAGAGAGAGAATATGAAATTGTACACATACCTAAGCCATGTCTGAGATGCCTTTAAAATAATACCACTGAAGTGCATTAGTCACTTCCAAGACTAAACTCTGAACATGATATTGAAATGTTGAGGAATATCAAAGACTCTCTGCCCTAAAAACGTTTTTGGAAATTACTGAATCGGAATAATTCTGCTTCTAGTGAAAATATACTCCAATGACCATATTGAACTCTTACTAGCTCTATCCTTTCTGAGAAGCTTAGTTACCACAAAACCAAGACCAAGAGAGCCAAGTGGAAGTTATTTACCAGCGCCTTACAGCCAAAGGGAATTTCTGAGTCCTCATCCGTGAAGAACAGATTAATCTTTTAATATGTTTTTTCAGAATATGACCTTTCAGAAATCTGGTCTTTCTTCTTTGTTACATTAGCATAATAACTAAAACAGGCAGGTGTGCATATTGTGACCAAAGAAGCAGTAGTCAATGAAACCTCAGTATATTTGAATATGACAGATCTGTGGTTTTGCTCTGATTTTCTTGAGCACAATTACAACCACAAACTTTGAAAGATTACAGACTGTAGAGTTAATATATGAGTAAGGCACTTGTCTTGCATACAGCTGATTTGGGTTCCATTCCCAGCATCCTATATGGTCCCCAAGCATCACCATAAGTGAATTCTGAGTGCAGAGCCAGGAGTAAACCCTGAGCATCACCGAGTTTGCACCACCCCCCTGCCTCAAAAGCACAAGTATTGAAATATTATTGAGAATTAGGAGAAGCGACTGAGAACCCAGTAGAATAGGTGTTCCACATACGTGATCATGACAATGTTAAGTGTTTCCTTGTACAAGGATCAAAGACTAGACTAGAGAGTGAGGACCTTAGGTTTCATTGGAGCTAGGGAATGGTAGTTGACTAAACAACCCCTGCTCTGATCGACCCAAAGAGTGCTAAAGAATGAACCTGAACACCTTCCCTTTCATGTTCTGATTTAAAGAACAAGAGCTGTTGTCGTCAATGTTGGCCCAGATTTGATGGAAGGAATAGAAACTCAGAAGAGGCCTTGAAAAGGGAGTGGTAATGGAAGAGTACCAACTATAGAACATTGCTTATATATCTTGGCCAGCAGTTCAAAAAAACTGGCAATGGGTGAACTATAAATCTTGAACTGACAACGATAAAATTTCATAAGGGCCTTATAATTACTAGGTACTCCAATATGTTGTTTCATTTTGTCCTTATAATAATCATTCAGGTTAAATGTTATTCTACTTATTTTATAGGTATAGGATTTATAGCCCAAGGGGCTAAAATATCTGGCTCAAGATCATACCAAAAGTAAATGTACCTGTGACTTGAATCCATGTCTCTCTGACTGCACCCATGCTTTTTTCCCCCTTTGCTACACATTACTAGAGCTGGCTTGACTCTTTAACTATCTCCTTCCTAAAATATTCACAAGTAAGCATTTGAGAGGAGTGAAGAGGTAAATATCCAGTGTTCAGAGGAACAAAATCTTAACTGGAAGGGACTTTTTACTTGGGTTTATCTTCACTGTTGGCATATGAATTTTCAGGGGTTTTTAGGAATACTTCTTTGTACATTGTGAAATGAATAGTTTGTTTTTAATTCATTGTTAAGTCCTTGAGTTAGCCAATTTTTAAAGAAAAAGGAATTTTATGTGTTTTTGTATTTCACCCAGGTTGTAGTATGTACATCTCTATCCCAAATGACTTATGAAATCTGAGAAAGGAAAAGATCTTGGTACCTCTGTGTATTTGATATATTGAAGTCAGTCTTATAAGGTGTTACAGCTGAACAAGTTAACATCCAGGTTTGTATTCCAGCCCCCAGATGTTTTAAGTGTTGCACCTTTTTAAATTTAACAGATCTTTATTTTAGAAATCATGTAGGTATATCTCTCTGGTCTTCAGCAACTGCAGAAACAGGAAACCTGACATTCTAGGCAGCAACTCAATCACCATTCCTCCCTCTTATTCTATTCCTCGAAAATTTCTTCCTGCTACTGCCTTGTCTGTCCTGTTTTGCTCCACACTGTCTTGGTTTACATTATCTGTGTTGTATACTCCTTACCATCTGTATTGTCTGTTGATATATCTCCTATGCAATGACTTATATTTATATGTATTACCTATCCCCATCCTAAGTTGTTTCTGCAATCTTATTGGTTATACCCTGTGTAAATTAGGTTTAGTAAAAATGACCAATTAGTTTGTGTAAACCCTATACAAAGAGGACTGTATTACCTCTCTGGAGCTGAGCTATAGAAGGACTTAGTAGAGACTGAGTTCACTTTTTGCTCCCTATTATTCTTTGCTGATGAATCCCTGACCTCTAACTTCCCCCCTTCCAACAAGGAACACATGTACCATTATCTATATCCAAGCCTCAGTAGCATGGGAAAGTTACTCTGAAATAAATGACTGACCTTTAATAAGTTGTTGGATTAATATTAAAAAGTAATAGTTTAGTACTATCGATGTATTTATTAGTAGTAATAATAGTAGTAGCAAGAAGTAATAATCATATTCATCCTTTTAGCGGCAGCAGTAGCAATATGAGTATCAGCTGCCTCATTTACTATTCAGGAATGGGGTTTCTCTACACTCTTTCAAAGCTGGCATATTGTGCTATTCCATTCATAGTTATCTTAGTAGTTATACCAAATAAGTTATTCAATACCCAATTCATGAACTTTTCAACGCATTATAATATGCCTTTTTAAAAATGTCCATGTCTGTTAGCCTTGAAATTAGTTATGTTGATCCCTACCACCCATCTAAGCAATTTCCTTAACTGATTCAGTTTACCTCATTCAGAAGTTTCAAGCTATTAATCCAGGCAAACCTGTATAGTTGTAAACAGTCATATCTTGAAGCTTCCTGTGCCTTGAGGTCTAAAATGGTTTCCTTCTTTCTATTCATGTACTGGTGATATGACTTATGTACCTTTTCTCTTCTTATACTATCCTGGGGAGCAGCTATATTTCTTTTTTTTAAAATTTATTTTATTGAATCACCAAGTGGAAAGTTACAAAGTTCTCAGGCTTATATCTCAGTTACAAAATGCTCAAACACCCATCCCTTCACCAGTGCCCATATTCCACCACCAATAAAAACAAAAACAAAAGCAAAAACAAAACAAACAAACAAAAAAAAAGGTATAGATCCCACCCCTCACCCCCCAACCCACCCCATACTTGAGTGATAATTTCACTTCCTTTCTCTTTACCTTGATTACATTCCAGATTTCAACACATAACTCACTATTGTTGTTAGAGTTTCAAAACAGACTCACTATTTTTGTTGGAATTTATCCCCTAAGAATACAGCTCTATTAACAGGGAAATATTTGATAATAAGTTTTCCACTGATGAGAATGAAGAGATAAAATGTCGCGCGGTTTACAATTTCTGTATTATAGTAATTAAGTCCGTGAAGATTTAAGTTTGAAAATGAATAATTTCCCTTCCTGGAACAGCATGTAGTCGAAGTTAGTTCACAGTCTCCATACATGGGTGCAAGCACTTGCTGGAACCCCAATTCCTAAAGCTGTCTCTGGTTCTCGCTCGTTCCACATCCACCGGCTCTGCAGAGGTATGGGCACCTGGGCCGAAAACCCGGCTGGCCGGAGCCGAGCCACCGGCCCCGGCTGGGGCTGGCCCTGTATTCCGCGGCTGTTTCAAGTTCAAAGCACACATTTTTTTTTTTTTTCGCGCCACAAGTTCATACCTTCTCAACGGACCCACAAAATGTTGGACACCACGCCTTCAATATTTCTTAATTCCTCCCACCCTACATTCTATACTCTCAATGTCATTTAAATTGTGCTTATTGTGTTTATTCAAATACACTAAGTGAGGGTATGGATAGGATCTGGAGCAATCAGAAAAGATAAACATCCAATTACTGGCTGATTTTGCATTTAATTCTAGATCTTGGGCATATGTATATCTAGGATGTATTTATTAATGATATAAGAAACAAAGTAATTTGGGCAGGAGACAGCACAGTGGGTAAGAAATTTGCCCTGCATGTGGTAAATCCACATTCAACCCCTGGCAACATATTTGTTCACCTAAACAGAGTCAGGTGTGTCCCAAAACACAAAAATTTTAAAAAGTTACAAGGGAAATTTTATTATTCCAAAAGTAAGGCACCACAAAATGCCTTAGGAAATTAGTCTAAAGATCCTTTAAATTTGATCCTTTAAACTTCAGAAAAGGCATCTTCAGAAATTAGTCAGAAGAGTACATTTTGAGAAATGGTGAAGGGGATTCCATTTGATCACAAGTAGACAGTTCATGATAATAAGATCCAGAAACTTTCATAATTTATGTTTCTAGAATACATATGTTTAAACTGCCCAAGATTTAGTTGAGGTCCTGTGGGACTAAGGGAAATGGTGCTGGTGGATGCTGTGGGGAGTCATGGACGTAATGGCCTCCATAGAGAGAATTAAACCATCTAGTCTACTTGGGAAAGTTCCTGGATCAAGTAAGTCTAGTAAATATCAGCGATAAGCACCTGCATAGTAAAGGTATTAGAGTCCAATTAACCCCACAAAGCAGCTGAGGTTCACTTGATGTAAGTAAGAGGCCACAAAATTCATGCCACAGTGAGTTTCAGGTAAGCAGTGCTCTCAGGCAGGAGGGATGATTCCTCTTTGCAAGTAAAAGAAAGTAAATTCTTACTTCAACCCAAGCATGCTACATTTGCCATCTCACAAAATTTTTAAGAAGAGGCCCAGTCTCAGGCTGGGGCCGGTACCGGCTCCGGCTCACGCTCCACCGAGATTTGAACCAGGTGGCCATGCTTTTGCACGGCCGCTTTGCTGCTGAACGACCAAGATCCAGAGCCAGCTAGATTACTTCTGAACCCAGCAAGTGCTCGCAGCCATGTCCCCAGACTGTGAACTAAGCTTTTGCTTTATGCTGCCCCAGGAAGGGAAATGATGAAATTTCCCACTTAAATCTCCATGTACTTAATTACTAAAACACAGAAATCCTAAGCCGTGCGGCCTCTACCACAGCCGCGCGACCTTATATCTCTTCATTCTCATTAGTGGAGAACTAATTATCAAATGTTTCCTTGTCAATAGGGCCATATTTTGGGGGGGGGATAAACTCCAAGAAGAATAGTGAATTCTGTGTTGAAACCCCAACAACAATAGTGAGTTTTGTGTTGAAATATGGAATGTAATCAAGGTAAAGAGAAAATGAAGTGAATGTTATCAGTTATGCAGGTGGGGGGTGGGGGAGGTGGGAGGTGTACTGTTTTTTTTTTTTTGGTGGTGGAGTATGGGCACTGGTAAAAGGACAGGTGTTAAGCATTGTATAACTGAGACATAAGCCTGAGAACTTTGTAACTTTCCACATGGTGATTCAATAAAATAAATTTTAAAAAAAAGAAGAGGCCTAATCATGCTGAGAAATCATCAGAACCTATCATCCACGCCAACATGTCATGCTGTGGACAGAAGTAGTCCTGAGATGAATCCCTTTGGCCTCAGTCCAGCCATGAAGAAAATCAGCCAATCCCAGACATCCAATACCAGTGCCCAACCAAGAAAAGTTCCTGTTGGCCCCAGCACAACCACACCAAGAAGCTACTTGAACATAGACACTTCCACAAATTCCTGACCAGGCTAGCCTGAGCACTGGGATGTGTCCCTTTGCTTGATCCAATCCACAAACCACTAACAGAAATAAATCCATGTGCTAAATCCTTCCCAATGTCAGAAAGACACCAAAAATATGTCTCCTGTGAGATTGTAAACATTAGTTTTTGGTGAAAGACACCATGGGAAACGCAGAAGCTGTAGCTGCATTTTTCATAAAATATAGGGAGGCCACAGGGGGAGAGTTTAACCACATCCACTAGTGAGAGAATTGCTGGAGTACTAACTGGGCCAGACTTCCTATCCTTGATAAAATGGACAATCAGGAGCAACGGAAACATAAGGGAACTAAGCCATGTCAAGAGAGAGTAACAAAAGCCCAGAAATATCCCCAACTACATAAGACCTTTATAATATGCTAAAAGCCTTTTTAAAAACAGTACCATTGATGTTTAGTGGTCTAAAATATACTTAAAAGACAATGAACTTGAACTCTATGGGAAAAATAAAGACAATTTTAATGGAAATATGAATTAATAAAATGAATTAAATAAGACAGTAGTAAGTCTCAGAAGCAGAATTTATGAAACTGAAGACTGAATAGCACTGTATTACTGTCATAGCACTGTTGTCCCGTTGTTCATCGATTTGCTTAAGTTGGCACCAATAACGTCTCCATTGTGAGACTTGTTGTTACTGTTTTTGGCATATCCAATATGCCACAGGTAGCTTGCCAGACTCTACCATGTGGACAGAATATTCTTGGTAGCTTGCCAGGTTCTCCGAGAGGGACGGAGAAATCAAACCCGGGTCTACTACGTGCAAGGCAAATACCCTACCTGCTGTGCTATCGCAATAGTGATAGAAAATTGAATAACTGACCTTAAAGATATGGTTCATCAGTTTTATCAATAAAAAATAGACAACAGGAAGGATTTTGATAAAAATAAAGATAATATAATAGATGTTGTATATGAACAATCTCACAGTCCTGGGAATTCCAGAATAGAGGAAAGTGATAGAGAGGGAAATTTGTAGAAATTAATTGAAAAAAAATAGGTGATAGCTAACCCAACATAAAGAGGGAAATTTGAGCACAGATCCATCAAAATGTTAATTAATGTAAATGCAAACATGAAAATACCAAGATATATTGTTATTAAATGACAAGAACAAAAAATAGAGACTTACTCCATAGAGCAACAAGAGAGAAGCAAAACCTCATACACAAAGGGAAAAAATGTAAGATTCACAGAAAACTATTTTAATGAATCTCTAACCAAGAAGATAATGTTATGATATATTGAAATACTTGAGTGAAAAGATCCTCCAAGACTCCTCTTCTTTACAGTTTATTACTCAGAATGGAAGGAGGAATAAAACTATTCTCAGACAAAAACTAGCTGTGGGGAAACATTTGGGGCAGCAAGGGCAGAAAAGTTTATAAGGGCTTTTTTCTATACCCAGATATTGCATGTGCCCCTGGAGAAGAGGAAGTACAAGGGCATGAATCAGTTTGGAGAACGGGAATGAGCCTGACTTGAGATCATATAGAGGACCTGCACTCACAACGAGTTGCTTCTTGCCAAGATCAGGGTCTCTGCATCCTGGTCTCAGGGAAGCTGGGCACTCTCAGATAGGCCCAGGAGGACTTTGTAGTCATGGTGAAGAACCAGGCTTTAGCCTTTTTTGCCATTCCAAAGAACACCATCACTTTGTCATTGGCAAAAAGGAGAGAAACTGCAAGACTTGAAGATAAAAACTACAACCAAAATACAGACTACACAACCAGATGATGCCAGTAACCAGATTCCGATCACCAACACCAAAGGGGGAAATCGACAAAGCTTGTCACAAATTCCTGCTTACATCTGCTGAGCTGGACAAGTGGAGAGGCTGGAGGTGGAAAAGGCCTCACATCCGTCCCTCAAGGGCTGTACAATCAACATGTTGGGGAGATCATGCAGGAGACAGACACTCACATAAGCATCCTCCCACCCAGCATCAATAGAACTGAAATAATCTTCATGGATGAGAAGGGGCAATTAATTGAGGCTGTGGCTTGCATAAAGAAGATTTATGAATAGAAGATAAAGACCACGGCCATCAGGATGTAAGTGAAGAATTCGAAGCACAAGTAGGTCATCAGGCCCAAGGGCAATGCCCCTCAGGAGATCTTAGGGAGAACCAGCATGTCAACAGAGATTTCCCCTCCTCCAACAGCATCTGGATGACTCATCCTCCCCTGTGAACCTGAAAAGCTGGGGCAGGCACTGACTATGCCAAGGCCAACAGTTTCACGGACTCTTTTATCTCTGCCCCTGCCTGGTTTTACCACTTCATCATTGGCAAGAAAGGACAGAACCTGTCCCATATCTCTCAGCTTATGCCACAGGTTCACATCGAGCTCACAGAGAGTAAAGTCAAATCAAAGTTCTCATCAACTGTATATGATGATCAACATTGGCCACGACTTTCACATTGAGAATTGCAGATCCAATATCAACATAATCAAAGACCAGTACAAGCTGTACAAGGTGTCCATGTGCATATTCCCTAACAATGAGAAGAGCACTAAAGTCCACATGGAAGAAAACCCCCAGGGCATGCAGCAGACCAAACAGAAGCTGCTGGTGCTAGCTTCACAAATGGAAAATGAGAGCACCGAAGGATCTAATCACAGCTGTAAATTCATTACACAACCTTTGAGCAGAATGGTGAATAGGATCTGTGAGATTTGTTCCAAGTTCCCAGAGGTCATCATTAACTTCCCACAACCAGCACAAAAAGTGATATTTTCCAACTCAGGGACTGAAGAACAAGGTGGATAAATGCCCAAAGTACATGCAGAAGATAGTGGTGGATATGTGGAGAATAGCTATTTCATCTCTATTTTAGCTCTGCCCTGGACTTAAAGCAATTACACAAGAACATCATTGTGGAAGAGGACACACAAATCATAAAGACCCACAAATAGAGTAACATTAAGATGGACCTTCCAGCAAGAAGAGCAACTTGGTGACTATTGTCATCATGGGTAAGAGGGCCAGTTGTGAGGCCGCCTGGAGCCTCAACATTTCCATCCAGACGGACCTTGCCAATGTTGCTGAGCTGGAGGTGACCCATTCCCGACATGCTACACAACTCCCCCATTGGCAATAAAGGCCACCTCATAACACTCCATCATGGAGAAGTGCTATGGAGTCTACATCCACTTCCCTGTGGAGGGTTCCAGAATTGACATGGTTGTCATCAGACACCTGTACTCAAACATGGAGGAGGCCAAGTAGCAACTCCTGCACTGGGTGGAAAACAAACAAAGCGCTTTACCATGGACATCTAGCCAAGCTAGAGTACCACAAGTTCCTCGGGGTCAGTGGTGGAAGGTGGCAAAATCCACAAAGTGTGGGGCAGCATGGATACCCACATCATCCTCTCCACCACTGAGAATAAGTATCAGGACCTTATCACCATCTTCAGGAAGGAGGAGTTTGTTTGAAAGACCCAGAAGGATTTTGAGGAACTGATCCAGAACCTGGATAAAATAATAGAGGACTCCATGCTGTTATACCCCAAACACCACTGTCGCTTTGTTATCTGGAGAGGCCAGGTGCTTTGGGAGATTGTGGACAAATCCCGTGGGGTTATGGTGAGCTTCCAGTGTCCAGAGCAACAAGTTAGCCCTCATAGATGCCGAGGATTGTGTGGATACCACCAAAAGGCATATCCAAGAGATCATCAAGAACCTGGAAACCCAGGTGACCATAGAATGTGCCATATTCCAAAGGTTTTGTTGCTCCATCATTAATCCCAAAATTTCCAGAATCCAGCAGGTTACAAGGAATTATAATGGTCAGATTAAATTTATGGACAGAGAAGAAAACACGGTACCTAGTGCAGAGCCAGTTTCCCAGAAGAATGGCGATGACATCAGGGGTGGGAGAGATGCTAGAGGTCTAGTCTGGCTCTCCACGGCGCTTTGATGTCATTATCATCTCGTTGCACATCTGGACCAAGCCAAAGCGGGGCTGCTGGAGCACATGAAGGAGCTGCGGGCAGAGCATTGTGAGATAGGACAATAATATAGAGGCTGGGCACTGGGGAAGCCATCCTCAGGATCTTGGGTGAACCTGAGCAGATGGTCTTGGAGGATGAGCTGCTGGACCACCACTTCCAGGTCCACATCAGTGGGACCTGGGGCAAAGCCATCCAAAAAATCACGAGTTCAAGGTGCACATCATTTTCCCACAAATCAGTGCCCCATATCCCAACTGTGTCAAGGTGATGGAGCTCCCAGAAATGTGGAGGAGGCCATTGACCATATCCTCAATGTAGAGGAGGAATACTTAGCCAAAGGGGTTGACAGTGAGGCACTACAAGTACCTGAAGCCTGAAGCCTCCAGCCCACTAGATGTCCAAGACACCCTTCAAGGGCTTTGTGGTTCGAGATGTCCCCTGGACCAACAGCAGCAGTGAAAAGGCTTAGATATAAACAGTTTTGAATAATTCCCTAGTTTGGGGTCTCAGGTGCCCCCCTAGACACTCCCCCGTTGCGCCAAAAAATAAGAGCAACTTTTTCAGCTTTCTGGCCCCAACCATACAACATAGTGTTCATTCTAACAATCCAACACAGAGGCTGCCCCCTGTAAATTGTTGATGCTCCTTTTCCTAGGTTGCCCATGGTTTGAACCTCAGTCTGCCCTAGCCACCTGGTTCTGGGCCAATCATATGACTGTGAACACTAATAGACCCAGCCATACCACCATGTAAATGCACTTTAGGCTCCCTGATCCACCCAGCCTGTAAACCAGGTCTGCCTTCACCCTGGGGCCCCACACCTGTGGCTGAGTTCCCTTCTTGTGTCATGACCTCAGGAAATAAATTTCCTAGACTTAAAAAATAGAGAAAAATCCAGCAGTTGTAAACAGAGCAAGATCCAACTAATAAATATTATATCAAAGAGTAAATAACAGAGGAAATAAAAAGATTCCATGAAGTGAATAAGAATTTAGAAATATATAATCAGAACCTATAGAAAACAGCAAAAGCAGGATTGAGGGGAAAGTTCATAACAATACAGAATTATGGCAGAATGGTTTTTTTTTTTTGCTTTTTGGGTCACACCCAGTGATGTTCAAGGGTCACTCCTAGTTCTGCACTCAGGAATTACGTCTGACAGTGCTGAGGGGACCATATGGGATGCCAGGGATCACACCCGGGTCGGCCGCGTGCAAGGCAAATGCCCTACCCGCTGTATTATCGCTCCTCCTGCTGTCCTATGGCTCCAGCCCCTGTTCTGGCTCTTGATTTTGCCATATACATCTTACACGATCAAGGTACACACTCACTCTCTCTTACACAGCAAATCCATGGGACTATGGCTTAAAAGTGCATTCTAGGGGCTGGAGCGATAGCACAGCGGGTAGGGCGTTTGCCTTGCACGCGGCTGACCCAGGTTCGAATCCCAGCATCCCATATGGTCCCCTGTGCATCGCCAGGTGTGACCCAAAAACCAAAAAAAAAAAAAAGGTCACTCCAGGCTTCTCTGTCTTTGAGAAAGCCTGCTCTCACTCTCTCTCTCTCTCTCATGCACATTACTCTCTACTCTCTCACTTTTTCTGCCTCCTTCCCTTCAAAAACCTCCAAATAAAATCTCTTTTTACTTTACTGCTCGTCTGCTCTTGAAATTCTTTTCTGAGAGGTGAGACAAGGACCCCAAAACCCTGGATAAGGCCTGGGAATGACCTCTCTTTTTCTACAAAGTGCAAATCTTTATTCCAACCTGAGTCCTTGGATCCCAGAGAAATTGGGTGATGGAGATCAACTCCTATACATAGAAGACTAAGTAGATGCAAGATATGGCTTGATGGCCACTGAATGGAGTTGGTGAAGCTCAGGCCTGTGCCAAGCAGGGGCTCAATTGCAGAATTCTATCAGTTCTAGACTTTTTAGTGGGTCCCATGGTGGCGAAGCAGATTGGGAGAAAGTGATGTTCTTGGTCTTTCTCACTTCCCTCCTCACATAAGTCACATTTGGGGTCCACCAACATCATAATGTTGTGTGTCTTTGTGTGTCTTGCTAGTGGATTTTCCATCTTGTTTGTTGTTTCAAAGAACCAACTCTTGGTTTTCTTAATCTTGTTTGTTTGTTTGCTTCATATTTATTTTTTAAAATTTTTAAATGGATCACCATGAGGTACAGTTACAGATTTACGAACTTCCGTGCTTATGTTTCAGTCATACAATGATCAAGTACCCATCCCTCCACCAGTGCCCATTCTCCACCACCAATGTTCCCAGTATCCCTCCCACCCCTCCATACCCCCAACTCTTTAGCAGGCACATTCTCTTTTACTCTCTCTCTCTCCTTTAGGGTATTGTGGTTTTCAATGCAGGTGTTTTTTAATTTATTTTTTTAGGCATTCTGTGCATGCAATGCAGGTATTAAGTGGCCATCATGTTCAGTCTATAGTCTACTTTCAGCATGCATCTCCCATCCTGAGTAGGCCCTCCAAGCATTGGTTACTTGGTGGTCCCTTCTCTGTCTGAGCTGCCTTTTTCCCCCAGCATATGAGGATAGCTTCAAAGCCATGGAGCAATCCTCCTGGTCCTTATCTCTACTATCCTTTGGTGTTAGTCTCCCATTCTTTACTTTATATTCCACAAATGATTGCAGTCCTTCTATGTCTCTCCCTCTTTTTCTGACTCATTTCACTTAGCATGATACACTCCATGTTGATCCACTTATATGCAATTTCATTCTCCCCACATCCATGCCAACACTGGTTGCTTTTGTTCTTTTGGATGTGGGCCAGTCTCTGTGATGTGAGATGATATCTCACTGTTGTTTTGATCTGCATCCCCCTGATGATTAGTGATGAAGAGCATTTTTTCATGTGCCTTTTGTCCATTTGGACTTCTTCTTTGAGATATTTTCTGTTCATTTCATTGCCCCATTTTGTGATGGGATTGGATGTTTTCTTCTTGTAGAGTTCAACCAGCACCTTGTATATCCTTGATATCAACCGCTTATAAGATGGTTATTGGGTGAATATCCTTTCCCATTCTGTAGATTGTCTTTGTATTCTGGTCACTGTTTCTTTTGCGGCAAGAAGCTTCTTAGTTTAAGATCACTGTCATCCCATTGCTCATCGATTTGTTCAACCAGGCACCAGTAACATCTCTCATTGAGAGACTTATTGTTACTGTTTTTGGCATATGGAGTTTAAGATAGTCCCATTTATTTATCTCTGTTTCCACTTACTTGGCCAGTGGAGTGACATCTTTGAAGAAACCTTTACCATCAATGTCGTGGAGGGTTTTGCCAACCTTGTCTTCAGTGTATTTTATGGAGTCTGGTCTGATGTTGAGGTCTTTAATCCGTTTAGATCTGATTTTTGTACATGATGTTAGGTAGAGATCCAAGCCCATTTTTTTGCATGTAGCTGACCAGTTTTGCCAGCACCATTTGTTAAAGAGGCTTTCCTTGCTCCACTTCACTTCACATTCTTGCTCCTTCATTAAAGATCAGATGATCATATTTTTGAGGGTGTGTTTCAGGATATTTACCCCTGTTCCATGGTTGTGGTTCTGCCTTTGTCCCAGTACCATGCTGTTTTAATTATAACCACTTTGTAATAGATTTTGAGGTTGGGGAAGGTGATGCTTCCCATCTTCTTTTTCCCAAGCTTTAGCTATTCATGGGGGGTTGTTGTTCCATATGAATCTCAGGAGTGTTCAATCCATTTCTTTGAAGAATTTCATGAGTATCCTTACAGGGATCACATTGAATCTGTATAGTGCTTTGGGGAGTATTGCTACTTTCACAATGCTAATTCTCTCAATCTATAAGCAGGGGATATGGTTCCATTTCCTTGTGTCTCCTTTTATTTCATGAAGTAGCATTTTGTAGTTTTCTTTGTACAGGTCCTTTTCCTTCTTAGTTAAGCTGATTCCGAGGTACTTGATTTTCTGAGGCATGATTGTGAATGGGATTGCTTTTTTCATGTCACGTTCCTCTCTCTTATTATTTGCATATAGAATAGCCATGAACTTTTGGGTTTTGGTTTCTAGCCTGCGACTTCACTATACAAGTCTATTGTTTTTAGAAGCTCCTTTAGGGTTCTCTAAATATAGTATCATATCATCTGCCAATAGTTAGAGCTTGATTTCTTCCTTTTCTATCTGGATGTCTTTAATATCTTTTTCTTGCCTAACCACTATTGCAAGTACTCCAGTACTATATTGAACAGAAATGGTGAGAGTGGGCATCCTTGTCTTGTCCCTGATCTTAGAGGGAAGGCCTTTAGTTTTTCCCCATTGAGGATAATGCTTGCCATAGGCTTGCGGTAGGTGGCTTTGACTATATTGAGGAAAGTTTGCTCAATACCCATTTTGGTGAAAGTTTTCATCATAAACTAGTGCTGGATCTTGTCAAATGCTTTCTCTGCATCTATTGATATGATCATATGGTTTTTATCTTTTCTCTTGTTGAAATGATGGATTATGCTTATTGATTTCTGAATTTAAACCATCCTTGCATCCCTGGATGAATCCCACTTTTTCATGGTGTACCATCTTTTTGATGAGTTGTTGGATTCTATTTGCTAATATTTTGTTGAGAACTGTCACATCCGTGTTCATCAAGGATATCGGCCTGTAGTTTTCTTTTTTGTACGGTGTCTTTGTTTTCTTTTGGTATTTGTGTTATATGTGCCTCATAGAAACTGTTTGGGAGAGTTTCTGTTTCTTCAATTTCCTGGAAAAGCTTACAAGAACTGGCAATAGGTCCTCTTTAAATATTTGGAAGAATTTGCTAGTGAATCTTTCTGGTCCTGGCCTTTTGTTTCCTTCATCTTTTGGATTGTTTTTAGTACTTTTTTCTCTCTAAATTTTATTATTTCCTTCCTCCTGGGTAGTTTGGACTCCCTTTGTTGGTCATTTTTCACGATCTTATGCTGTGAAGTTAGGTTATTTATGTGGGCTGTGGACTTTCTTCTTTCCTAATGAGTTTTTGCCTTGTTGATCTATCAAGAGGTGACAAAGCAGTGCTGATGACTCAACTCCTATTGTGTTGCTATTGATATCTTCATTAAAGTCTATAATCAATTGTTTTAAGTATTTTGCTGGTCCCTCATTTGATGCATATAGGTTTAGGAATGTGAGATCTTCCAGAGGTAGAGATCTCTTAATTATTAAGAAATTACCTTCACTGTCTCTTACAAAGTTCTTCAGCCTGAAGTCTGTGTCGTCTGATACAAGTAGGTCTATCTATACCTGCATTTTTGAGAGGGTCGTTGCTTAAAGAATCATTTCTAGTCGTTGAATCTGTGTTTACTCTGATAATAAATAAATGTCTTTCAAATAAATGTCTCTATTGCAGGCAGCAGAGTGTTGGGTTCAATTTTCTAAACCTTCTTTCCACTCTGTGTCTTTGAATTGGTGCATTTATCCCATTGACATTGAAAGAAATTATAGTTTTTTGGTTTTGTGTAATTTTCCTGCAGGAGTTTTATGTATCTGTGGGGCTTTTCTTATCTTAAAGTAGCCCATTTTGTTCTTATAACAATAGTTTTGAGTCTATGAATTTCCTGAGTTGTTTTTCCTTGAAATTGTGTATTGTTCCTTCAAAGCTAAATGAGAGTCTAGCTGGGTAATGTATTCTTGGTGAGGCATTCATTTCCTTGAGATTTTTCACCACTTTCTTCAGGCCCAGATGGTTTCCTCTGATAAGCCTGCTGTAAATCTTAAGGACTCTCCTTTCTAAGCAACATTATTCTTTTATCTTGCTGCTCTCAGTATTATATCTTTACCTATGGTTTTCATCATTTTGATTAGGATGTGACATGAACTATTTTTATTTGGATTTCATTTAGCTGATATGCTTCAGGCCTCTTGGATCTCATTGCATGCACTCCAGTTCTAGGAAGTTCTCAGCAATGATGGATTTGATAGCTGCTTCTTTATCATGATTTCTTCCTGACCCTTTGGGACACCAATGTTTCTAATTTCTCTTGACTTTATCCAGATGTTCTCTTATCAAATATCCGCCTATTTTGAGGCTCTTTTCCATCTTTTGCTCTTTTCTGAAGATTCTCTGCACCTCATCATGGAACTCACTAATTCTGTCCTTAGCAGCTATTACTCAGCTGCTGAGGTTATCCAGTGCCTTTTAAAAAAAATGTTTACCTTCCAAGTTTTTTTAGATCTGTCATTTCTGCTTTTTATTTTGTATTTTCCTCATTTCTGCTCTCATATCCTTTTGCATTTTATTGACAGTGCATTCCATTGTTTCTTTGAGCTTCTTATGCATACTCAAAATTCCATTCTAAATTCCTCATCAGAGAGATGATATAGCTCAATATTACTGATTGGGTTATCTGTGCTACAGACTTCACTCATGGGTTCACTCAAGCCTCGTGGGTTCCTGCATTGCTTTCCCATCATAACCTTTGCAGTTTGGAGTTGTTTCTGACTGTTACTTACTGTGCTTAATATTCTACCATTAGGATGTCTTTGTCTTTTACAGTGAGTCATGTAGAGGTGAAGAAATGTGAAGCCTGGCTTCACTGGTACGTTTAATATAGGATATATATGTAGTAAATTCTTTGCAAGGATGTGCTAGTTTCTGTGTTGCTTTGGAGGGATGCCATTAGGGGCGGTTTCTGTGGCAAAATATTGCAGGACCCAACTGGCTTCCCTTTGTGTGGGTGCTGGGACTAATGGCTGGAGTGAGGTGTGTGGGTGTAGATCCCCCACAGTTCAGACACCTGAGTTTAATATGTTAGACTGGTGGCTGGAGGGATGGTGCCTGCAGGAGAGATGGTTATGGTGGCAAACATTGCAGGATCCAGCTGCCAGTCTTCTATTTGTGTGGATGTGCTGGGATTTCTGGGGGTCGGGGGCAGCTGCTACTCCCACAAAGGTTCATGCACTTGAGGTTCAGATGTTAGACACAATGTATTGTTAATATAAAAATGCAGACTAATGTTATCATTTTCAATTTGCAGCACTTTATTTTCTAATATTATGGAAGATAAGAAGAATCAGTTAATTTGCCAATTTATTTAACATGTTGCTTGGTTTAAAGAGGCCCCAGCTTCCAGCAGCACTGATAGCCACTGTGGCCCGCACAGCACCATGCCCACGCTGCCTTCTCCTCCCCACCATCTGACCTGCCTCTCAGCCTGGGGTTCTTCCCTGCCCCCATCTCTCAACGGAACTGATCTCCTGATCAATGGGATGACAGTGATACCGTGACACAATCATTTGTTTAAAGAAATTTTTTAAAAATGTGAATATATGGATATTATTCCTGAAACTACTCCAAAACTAAGCAAATAAAACTTTTAAATTTTAACTGAAATATGGAAGCAGGAACCATATCCATGAACTCTGCATATTTTATTGCACTCTAATTTATTAGTATATCTTGTAATTTGAATTATTTATCCCGGTATTAACTTTTAAGCATTATGTATTGGGCATTTGGGAAACATCGGGTCACTAAATCATACAAATTTTACATGTACATTTCACTACATAGTAATGTAGGTAACTTGATGATATTACCAGTAAAATTATAAAAAGTTCATGGGAAATAATAAAGCTAATATTAATTTTTTATATTTTAATTTTCACTTGTTTGATCTTTGATACAAGCTTTTTTATTCACTTTTTAAAATTTTATTAGTGAATCACCGTGAGACAAAGTTACAGACTTACAGGTTTTCATGCTTATGGTTTCAGTCATACAGAGATCAAGTGCCCATCACCCATTTTCCACCACAAATGGTACTAGCATCCCTCCCACCCAGTGCCCATTTTCCACCAGTGCCCATTTTCTACCACAAATGGTACCAGCATCCCTCCCACCATCCTCACCCTGTCCCCTTCACCCCACCCTGTCTCTGAGGCAGGGCATTCCTATTTGCTCATTCTCTCTTATTGGGTGTGGTGGTTTGCTACAGAGGTATTAAGTAGGCATCTTGTTCGGTCTATAGTCTATTTTCAGCCTGTATCTCCCATCCCTAGTGGGCCCGCCTAGCACCCTTTGCTTGGTGATCCCTTCTTTATCAGAGCTGCTTCTTCACCTAGCATGTGAGGTCAGCTTTCAAGCTGTGGAGTACTTCTCTTGATACTTATCTCTACCATTCTTGGGTGTTAGTCTCCCATTCTGTCCACAAATGAGTGCAATCTTTCTATGTCTGTCCCTCTCTTTCTGACTCATGTCACTTAATGTGATACTTTCCATGTTGATCCACCTATATGCAAATTTCATGACTTCATCTTTTCTTTTTTTTTTTAAATTTATTTATTTTTAATTAGAGAATCACCGTGAGGGTACAGTTACAGATTTATACACTTTTGTGCTTATACTTCCCTCATACAAAGTTTGGGAACCCATCCCTTCACCAGTGCCCATTCTCCACCACCCGTAAACCCAGTGTCCCTCCCACCCTCCCCAATCCCATCTCCCCCCCACCCCACCCTGCCACTGTGGCAAGGCATTCCCTTCTGTTTTCTCTCTCTAATTAGCTGTTGTGGTTTGCAATAAAGGTGTTGAGTGGCCTCTGTGCTCAGTCTCTAGCCCTCATTCAGCCCGCAACTCCCTTCCCCCACATGGCCTTCGACTACAATGTAGTTGGTGATCGCTTCTCTGAGTTGACCTTTCCCCGGAACGTGAGGCCAGCCTCGAAGCCATGGAGTCAACCTCCTGGTACTTATTTCTACAGTTCTTGGGTGTTAGTCTCCCACTCTGTTATTCTATATACCATAGATGAGTGCAATCTTTCTATGTCTGTCTCTCTCTTTCTGACTCATTTCACTCAGCATGAAACTTTTCATGCCCATCCACTTAACTACAAAATTCTTGACCTCCTTTTTTCTAACAGCTGCATAGAATTCCATTGTATAGATGTACCAAAGTTTCCTCAACCAGTCATCCGTTCTGGGGCATTCGGGTTTTTTCCAGATTCTGGCTATTGTAAACAGTGCTGCGATGAACATACATGTGCAGATGTTGTTTCGATTGTACTTTTTTGCCTCTCTGGGATATATTCCCAGCAGTGGTATTGCTGGGTCAAATGGGAATTCAATATCTAATTTTTTGAGAGTCGTCCAAATTGTTTTCCAGAAGGGCTGAACCAGTCGGCATTCCCACCAGCAGTGAAGAAGGGTCCCTTTCTCCCCACATCCTCTCCAACAGCGGTTGCTTTTGTTCTTTTGGATGTGTGCTAGTCTCTGTGGTGTGAGGTGGTATCTCATGGTTGTTTTGATCTGCATCTCTCTGATGATTAGTGATGTAGAGCACTTTTTCATGTGCCTTTTGGCCATTCGTATTTCTTCCTTGGTAAAGTTTCTGTTCATTTCTTTGCCCCATTTTTTGATGGGGTTGGATGTTTTCTTCTTGTAGAGCTCAACCAGTGCTTTATATACCATTGATATCAACCCCTTATCTGATGGGTATTGTGTAAATATCCTTTCCCATTCTGTGGATAGTCTTTGTATTCTGGTCACTGTATCTCTTGCGGTGCAGAAGCTTTTTAGTTTAATGTAGTCCCATTTGTTGATCTCTGTTTTTACTAGATTGCTTAGTTCCGTGTCACCTTTGAAGATACCTTTATCTTCAATATCGTGGAGGGTTTCGCCGACCTTGTCTTCAATGTACCTTATGGTTTGTGGTCTAATGTTGAGGTCTTTAATCCATTTTGATCTGACTTTTGTGCATGGTGTCAGGTCAAGGTCTAAACCCATTTTTTTTGCATGTGGTTGTCCAGTTGTGCCAGCACCATTTGTTAAAGAGGCTTTCCTTGCTCCACTTCACATCTCTTGCTCCCTTATCAAAGATTAGATGGTCATACATTTGGGGTTGTGTGTAGGGATATTCCACCCTGTTCCATTGGTCTACGGCTCTGCCTTTGTTCCAGTACCATGCTGTTTTAATTGTGACTGCTTTGTAGTAAAGTTTGAGGTTGGGGATGGTGATGCCTCCCATCATCTTTTTCCCAAGAATTTTTTTAGCTATCCTTGGACGTTTGTTATTCCATATGAATTTTAGGATTGCTTGATCCATTTCTTTGAAGAATGTCATGGGTATATTTATAGGGATCGCATTGAATCTGTATAATGCTTTAGGGAGTATTGCCATTTTGACAACATTGATTCTCCCTATCCACGAGCAGGGTATATGTTTCCATTTCCTCATGTCCTCTTTGATTTCATGGAGTAGCGTTATGTAGTTTTCTTTGTAAAGGTCTTTTACTTCCTTGGTTAAGCTGATTCCGAGGTACCTGATTTTCTGGGGCACGATTGTGAATGGGATTGCTTTTTTCATGTCCCTTTCCTCTGCCTCATTGTTTGCATATATGAAGGCCATGGATTTTTGGGTATTGATTTTGTAGCCTGCAACTTTACTGTATAAGTCTATTGTTTCTAAGAGTTTCTTAGTAGAGGTTTTAGGCTTCTCTAGATATAGTATCATGTCGTCTGCAAATAGTGAGAGTTTGATTTCTTCCCTTCCTATCTGGATGCCCTTAATCTCTTTTTCTTGTCTAATAGCTATCGCAAGTACTTCCAGTACTATATTGAAGAGGAGTGATGAGAGTGGGCATCCTTGTCTTGTGCCTGATCTCAGAGGAAATGCCCTTAGTTTTTCCCCGTTGAGGATAATGCTTGCCGTAGGCTTGTGATAGATGGCTTCGACTATCTTGAGGAAAGTTCCTCCAAACCCCATTTTGGCGAGGGTTTTCATCATGAAAGGATGTTGGATCTTGTCAAATGCTTTCTCTGCATCTATTGATATGATCATATGGTTTTTATCTTTACTTTTGTTGATATGCTGGATTATGTTGATTGATTTCCGAATGTTAAACCATCCTTGCATCCCTGGGATGAATCCCACTTGGTCGTGATGTATGATCTTTTTGATGAGTTGTTGGATCCTATTTGCTAGTATTTTGTTGAGGATCTTCGCATCGGTGTTCATCAGGGAAATTGGTCTGTAATTTTCTTTCTTAGTGGTGTCTTTGTTTGCTTTTGGTATTAGGGAGATATGTGCTTCATAGAAACTGTTTGGGAGAGTTCCTGTTTTTTCGACTTCATCTTTTCTAACAGCTGAAGAGTATTCCATTGTGTAGATGTACCAAAATATCTTTAACCAGTCATCTGTTCTCTGGCACTTGGATTTTTTAAAGATTCTGGCTATTGTGAACAGTGCTGCAATGAACATATAGCTGCAGATGTCACTTTTACTATACTTTTTTTGCATCCTCAGGATATATTCCCAGAAGTGGTATTCCTGGGTCAAATGGGAGCTCAATTTCTAATTTTTTGAGAAACTTCCATACTGTTTTCCAAAAGGGCTGAACCAGTTGGCATTCCCACTAGCAGTGAAGGAGAGTTCCTATCTCCCCATATCTGTGCAAACACTGGTCGCTTTTGTTCTTTTGGATGTGAACCAGTCTCTGTGGTGTGAGATGGTATCTCACTGTTGTTTTGATCTGCATTTCCCTGATGACTAGTGATGAGGAGCACTTTTTAATGTGTCTTTTAGCCATTAGGATTTCTTCCTTGAGAAAGTTTCTGTTCATTTCATTGCCCCATTTTCTGATAGGTTGGGTGTTTTCTTCTTGTGGAGATCAACCGCTGCCTTATAAATCCTTGGTATCAACCCCTTCTCCGATGGGTATTGGATGAATATCCTTTTCCATTCTGTAGACTGTCTTTGTATTCTGGTCGCTATATCTCTTGAGGTACAGACGCTTCTCAGTTTAAGATAATCTGATTTGTTTATCTCTGTTTCCACTTGCCTGGTCAGTGGCGAGTCCTCTTAGAAGATACCTTTAGCTTCAGTGTCGTGGAGGGTTTTGCCGACCTTGTCTTCAATGTACCTTATGGATTCTGGTCTAATGTTGAGGTCTTTAATCCATTTTGATCTGACTTTTGTGCATGGTGTTAGGTATCAGTCTGAGCCCATTTTTTTGCATGTAGCTGTCCAGTGTTGCCAACACCATTTGTTAAAGAGGCTTTCTTTGCTTCACTTTACATTTCTTGCTCCCTTATCAAAGATTAAATGATCATATATTTGAGGTTTTGTGTAAGGATATTCTACCCTGTTCCATTGGCCTACTGCTTTGCCTTTGTTCCAGTACCATGCAGTTTTAATTATTACTGCTTTGTAGTAGAACTTGAGGTTGGGGAAGGTGATGCCTCCCATCTTCTTTTTCCCCAAAATTGCTTTAGCTATTCATGGGGGTTTGTTGTTCCATGTGAATTTTAGGAGTGTTTGGTCCACTTCCTTGAAGAATGTCATGGGTGTCCTTATAAGGGATCGCATTGAATCTGTGTAATGCTTTGGGAAGTATTGCCATTTTGACAATGCTAATTCTCCCAATCCATGAACAGGGGATGTGCTTCCATTTCCTCGTGTCCTCTTTTATTTCGTGAAGTAACGTTTCGTAATTTTCTCTGTACAGGTCCTTTACCTCCTTAGTTAAGTTGATTCCGAGTTACTTGATTTTCTGAGGCATGATTGTGAATGGGGTTGCTTTTTTCATATCAATTTCTTCTCTCTCATTGTTTGCATATAGGAAAGCTATGGACTTTTGGGTATTGATTTTCTAGCCTGCGACTTTACTATAAGAGTGTATTGTTTTGAAGAGTTTCTTGGTAGAGGCATTGGGGTTCTCTAAATATAATATCATATCATCTGCAAATAGTGAGAGCTTGATTTCTTCTTGTCCTGTATGGATGCCTAATTTTCACTTTAAATCTCAAATTTTATCAATAGTAACAAATGTAGTTAGTTATTTTCTTGAAGTGACAAGCCTTACATGGTCTGTTTTCAGGATTAAGTGAAATACCGAAGTCTGAGTAAGTATAGTTTATCTGTCAATTGCTCCATCAGTTAAAAGTGGTTTTCTGTGAAGAAAGCAGTTTGTTTATCTGACAACTTATAAATGCTTTCACCCAAGCCAACCATCCTACTTTGTTGTGTAAGAGATGTGTCTTATGAGTACTTACCATTTCTCATGCATAATATCAGGAAAATATTTATTCTAGGATACAAGATATTATAAAATATTAGTAATTATTGGAGAGGGGCCTCCAGCATGGCTGTAGCTAGGTTCCAGTGGTCTTCTACAGCCATGCTGGAGGCCCCTCTCCACACGTTCGGACAGGCCTCATGCGTGAAGGTACCGACAGAGGAACCCAGGTGTGTGTAATCCCATCAACAGCCAACATCCAGAGAGACTTAAAAGCAAGCTCTCAGAAGCACGCGGCCACTCTGGGAGAAACTGGCAAGCTACTGAGAGTTTCCTGCCCACATGGGACAGCCTTGCAAGATCAAAGAAATACATCAAGGTTGTCCATGAGGACAAATTTACTTTTATACAAATTTACTTCCCATGTTGTATTCATATGCAAAATCCAGTAACAAGTTGGATCTCATTCCCCTGACCCTGAAGAGCCCCCAGTGCAACATCGTTCGGAGGGCTGAGTCGAGAGAGACTTCTAAGATCTCAGGGAAAAGATTAAATGAGATGAATTATTAATTTTATTTTTTTTTTTATTTTTTTTTTTTTTTTGCTTTTTGGGTCACACCCGGCGATGCACAGGGGTCACTCCTGGCTCATGCACTCAGGAATCTCCCCTGGCGGTGCTCAGGGGACCATATGGGATGCTGGGATTCGAACCAGGGTTGGCCGCGTGCAAGGCAAACGCCCTACCCGCTGTGCTATTGCTCCAGCCCCGAATTATTAATTTTAAATAAGTGTATGTCTTAATCAAGGTCATTTAAAAATAAATATGTCATTTGTTTTTCTGAGTGTTAGGGTTGTTGAAGTAGTCACTAGTACAATTTGGCTTTTTCAACATTTATTCATGATGAGGTGGAATGAATGTTATGAGATCAGTTGTCACTCATGAATTAAAGTGAATTTCTTGTTTCATGCATCTATCCACACAGCGTCAAATGCATATCACATCTTAGTATTTTTATAAAAGTAAATTTGTCCTCATGGACAACCTTGATGTATTTCTTTGATCTCCAGGAAAGTACATACCATTATTTGAAAACTTCTAGTACGGGAGTTATATAAAGAGGGATGTTTAGAAGAGTTAGAAAAAGAAGTAAAGTGATAGTTACAGATAAGAGGAGTTAACAATTATTATTATTTGGAATAAGAATGTCCATGTGTGAAAAAATTAATTTTAAGCTAAAGAGATATTGTTTAACTAGTGGAATCATTTATTTTCTGTAGTATTTTCAGGAACTCCCTTTACATTGACCAGTTTCTTCTACAGTCCTGTAAACATTCAAATCTCTTCTATCTTAAAAAATATTCTCGCTCTGTTTGATGGAACATAATGTAGAGATATTGGTACCTAGATTGATGATTGTGGTATGGCAACATATACTTTGAAGTGGCATGTAATTCTAACCTACATTCTAACATATAGTCAGGTAAACAAATGGTATCTAAATGAAAAACTAATGTAATCAAACAAATTCTGCCTCAACCATTATTTCCTTTGTCATTTTACTCTCTCTTCCCACTCTAGTTTCCTGTCTTACTACTCTTTTATAATATTCAGGCCATCTTAGAAAGCTGACTTTTCTCAGAATTTCAAAGTTTTCAGCTCTTTCTTACAACTCAAATCCTTACACTCTAGCTTTCCTTAGACATCATCTAACAAGATATACTTCACCAAGATAACTAAGCAACTCAGTGACAAAAACTTCCATGATGATACAATTTTTCTTCTCTGTTACATTTGCCACAAGTAACCACACCTTCCTTCTTGAAATACTTCCCATAACACTGTTTCCCTCTGACTATTCATTTTTTTACTGCTCTTCTATTTTGGCTTTTTTAGACTTTTTTCAGTGATGATCCCTGAGCCCATTCCATTTTTGTTACACAATTCCCAGGGATCTCAAATATTAGTGACTTTCAAATATCACTTTTTGGCTAACTTCTACTGAAATTTCCCTCTAGATCACTGATATTCTTAAGTCCAAATTTACTCACCCAACTACCCACTTAGATATCCATATCAGTTTTACTCTGGCTCCTCAAATTTATAAGATCAAGGGAAAGTTCTTGATTTATTTCTAACGCTTCATATCTATTCTTACTCTTCCATAATTTAGTTAATGTTGTCTTTCAAATTTTTCATTCCAAAATATCTGGTCATACCAGAATCCATAAAATACATGAAGAATATATCAGCAGAACTCTCTAGGAAACTTACCTCAGAGGAATTTTCAGCAAGATGACCACAGAGGCAAAGACTACAACAAAAAATGGGACTACATCAGATTAGAAAACTTTTTTTTTGCAGGAAAAGAAACTCAAGATTTAAAATAAGTTACCCTACTGAATGGGAGAAAATATTTGCACAAAATACATCAGGTAGAAGGTTGCTATCCAAGATCTATAAAGCACTCACAAAACATAACAGTAAAAATTCAATGACGCTATTCATAAATGAGGATATGAGATGAACAGACAAGTCCCCAAAGAAGATGATCAACAGGCATATAAAATTGGTCATTGTCATTCGTCCTAAGGGAAATGCAAATCAAAACAACAATGAAATATCATCTCATGCCTCTGAGAATGGCACATATCCAAAAGTCTGCAATCAACCAGTGTTGGTGTGGTTGTGATGAGAAAGGAACCCTCATCCACTGTTGCTGAAAATGTCATTTCGTTCTGCCTTAATGGAACCAATATGTAGAGATATACAAAAGCAGGAGTATAGCTCCCATATGATCCAGTAAAACTACTTCTTGGCAAAATGAAAAACCATTAATTAGAAGTGATATATCCTCACCTATCTTCATTGTCACATAATACATTTGTCAAAATATGAAAATAATACAAATGTCCAACTACAGATGAATGAATCAAGAAATTATATATATATATGTGCACACAATGAAACACTAAGCAGCTCTAAGGAAAAAACAAAATAATGGATACCATTTTAATCAACATGGATGTAACTAGAGGAGATAATGCTGAGTGAAGTCAGTCAGAGGATAAGGGATAGATACAGAACGATTTCTTTTATATTTGGGACATAAACATACATAGAAAGGTAGCAAAAAATTTTCAAAGACAACAAAATGGGACAACTGGCCCACACAATTTTATTTGGAGTGTGGTTGGAAGGGAAGAGTGGTGGAGTCTTACTAGAGGGAGGAGGTACACTGTTGATGGGTATGGTGTAAGAATAATGTTTATGAGAAGCCATTAAGATTTGCAGAATTTCAATAAAGTTTTTAGTAAAATAAAAATTAAAATGAAGCAACAAAAAGCAAAAGACCTCACCACCCTTTTGATGCATACTTTTTATTTGCCATTCCGGGATATCAATAAACCCTATTGATTCTACATGGAAGATATGTTCTTAGATTTTGCAATTTCCCCCATTGTATGACCATCAGCACAGTCTCAATGACCACTATATATCTTACTTAGACTATTTTAATGTCAACATGATTCTTCTTATTTTTATTTATTTCAACATGTAATTAATTTGCTACATGACAAACAGTGATCTTTTAAAATGGTAAAACATATCATACCACACTCCTAATTGAAATAGATTTTCATTGCACTTGAAATACAAAATATTGAATATTCACTACAATTTCTTCAACTATGTTTCATAGCATTTACAGTCCTGAACTACATTGGCCTATTTCCATTGTTTCAAACATACCATTATTCTCTGTCTCAATTACTTAGCACAGTTTTTATTTTCAACGTGTACACCTTATATTTCTTTGCATCAGAAACTCCTTTCCTTTTCCTTTTTGTCTCTACCTAAATGTTATGCCCTCCAAATTTCTTTTCATGACCCCAATAAACCAAACACATTTCTTGCTATCCACCATCCCATCCGTTGCCTTCTTACATAATTTAAGGCCATGCATTTCTCTTATTGCTATTTATTTATTTCCCCTCACAGCTGCTTCTCCCGGAAGCGAGCATAAATTGAGGCTCCCATAACCATGCCACCGGACTCCGCACTAGAGGCTGTTTCCACTCAAGGCACCCTAGACGGGGGCAGGAGAGAGCCCTCCCAGCCTCAAGGGACCCAGCCCCAGCAGCTGACCTCCACTACCCAACCACAGCCATGCTCTAGGCCTCTTTCCACAAGCTCTGGCCAGCCTCACGCATGAGTGAACATATTCCTGGATCACATGGCCTCTTTGCGGCCGTATGACACATCATAAGATACTCCCTACCCATTTTGCATAAAATCATAGAGGAAAATATATATACATATATATATATGCCACTTGGAGTGCCCAGCAAGCTACCAAGAGTATCCTGCATGCACGGCAGAGCCTGACAAGCTCCCCGTGGCATATTCTATATGCCAAAAACAGTAACAGGAACAGGTCTCATTCCCCTGACCCTGAAAGTGCCTCAAATCATTGGGAAAGATTAGTAAGAAGAGGCTGCTAATACCACTCCTGGGAATATATCCTGGAGAGGCAAAATGATATAGTAGAAATGATATCTGCATTTGTATGTTCATTGCAGCACTGTTTACAATAGCCAAAACCTGAAAAAAAAAAGAGTGCCCAAAAACAGATGACTGGTTAAAGAAACCTTGGTACATCTACACAATGGAATACTATGCAGCTTTTAGGAAAGATGAAGTCATGAAATTTGCATATAAGTGGACCAACATGGAAATTATCATGTTAAGTGAAATGAGTCAGAAAGAGAGAGACAGACATAGAAAGATTGCACTCATCTGTGGAATATAAAATAATAACAGAGTGGGAGTCTAACACCCAAGAGTTGCAGAGATAAGGACCAGAAGGTCTGTCTCACAGCTTGGAAACTGGTGGCCTCACATGCTGGGGGAAAAGGCAGCTCAGATAGAGAAGGGAACACCAAGTAGAGGATGTTGTGAGGCCCCATTCGGGTTGGAAGATACGAACTAAAAGTAGACTATAGACCGAACATGAAGGCAACTCAATACCTCTATTTCAAACTACAACACCCAAAAGGAGAGAGAACAAAAGGGAATGCCCTGATGCAGAAGTAGGGTAGGGTGGTGGGGGATGGGGTGGGGGTGGTGAGAGGGATACTGGCATCATTGGTGGAGGTGAATGGGCACTGGTGGAGGGATGGGTAAACGATCACTGTATGAGTGAAATGCAAACACAAAGTTCATAAGTTTGTAACTGTACATCACAGTGATTCTCTAACAAAAAATTTAAAAACAAAACAAAAAGAAGAGGCTGCTAAAATTTCAGGGCTGGAATGAATGGAGATGTTACTGATGCCCACTCGAGTAAATTGATAAACAATGGGATGAGAGTGATACAGTGATTTCCCCTAGACCCATCAATAGAAATGATCCCAAATGGGAAATTTCTAGGCCTTCTTTCAAGTATACCTGCACTTATATAAACTTCATTTTTTTGCTACAGAGAGTCATGTCTAGCTCACACTAGCACCTCTTCCTATACCCAGTGCCTTCTAAGTAAAAACTTTCAAAATTTCTTAAATTAAAAAATATTTAAGCACAAATTCGGTCCTTAGTCTACTCTTAAGTTGACAAAACTGTAATTGGCAGGATTTCATAATAAAATATCTCGGCACTACACTGGAGTGTCAAATTCCATCCACCATTGTTCCAGTGACAACCCCATAGCCATCCCCTTCACCTTTCTGGTAAGTTTCCTACTGAATACTGGTTCTCAGATTATACAGTCTTTGGACATTTGTTATTTTGATCTCCAAAATGATAACATCCATGCCTCAGTTACCCAAAGGAAAGTAGGACACAAATTTAGAAGTTTCAGCAATCAGAACTTCAGATGCTTGCACAACACCCCGTTATAGCACGACATAGTGAAAAAAATATAGAGGGATGGCAATGAAATAAACAAATGTGGTGTATTGGCATGAGTTACTCATTAATGAGTAGTCCTGCCTCTGTAGCCAAACTTGATTCCAGAGTTCTCTATTCAGTGACAGCATGGTATCATGGTTATATGTATGAGATCTAGATCAAGACTGCTCAGTTTTTTCCAATACTTTTCATTTATTTTACTTTTATATTCATATAGGTAATATTCCTTTATAAGAATGTATGTGTCTATGGGATGGGAGCAATAGTAAAGTGGGCGGGGGGTTTGCCTTGCATACAGGTGACCCGAACACCTCCTGGAAGAATTCCTGAGTGCAGAACCAGTAATAATCCTTGACCATTGCTGGGTGTGAACCAAAAAGCCAAGTAAAATAAAATAAAATAAAAAGACAGATTCTTCTAAAAGAGAGGAGCAATGGTCTGATTTCAGCTATTAGTTTTTAGTATGTCCTGTGCTGATCTCATTAATTTTTTTTTAAATTTTCATTTCTATTAATAAGGATTTCTAAGTTTTAGGGCTAGAGCAGGTAGGGCTCTTGCATTGCCTGTGATAAACCTGAGTTTGATCTTCAACATCACACATCCTGAGCCCTGCTAAGAGTTATCCTTGAGCATAGGGCCAGGAGTGATCCTTGAGTACAGGGCCACTCCTGTGGCTGAAAAAACTCCTTTGGCTGAAAAAACAAAAGAAGTTTTAAAGGCAAAGAAGCTATCAAATACTATTAATTAAACTTCTCTGAGTTAAGAACTTTTATTTTATCTATAAGTCTTGGTATTTCCTGAGTTGAGCTGTAATTACTCTGCCAGCAATATGCACTATGTTCTGGAGCAAGTTATTGACGTTCACTAGAATGTCTTTATCTATCCAGGGTCTTCATATATGCAATATATTTATCAGTGAAGACCTAGAGGAAGTTTTGGAGTATGAGACTACTCAGGCAATCTTTGTTCTTAAAAATGTAGTGCGTAACTGATGAATTTCAGTGAATGTTTGCACTCAGATACCTTAAAGTAATACTATTTAAATTATCAGGATTTCCTTAGTGTCCTGTTCTGGTTCTTCTTTCACTCTAGATAGTAACTGCTGACTTTTATTGCCATAGTATAATGTTCTCTATTCTGGATCTCTGAATACTTAGAATATTATGTGCATAAATACATAACCATAATACTTTTGAGATTTATCCAAGTGATTGCACGTTTCAGGACTTTATTCCTTTCTAATTCTAAGAATACTCCAGAAAGAGTTAGGATCTCTATCTCTGTGTAGTATTTAGGTTTTGCTGTTACATATTGAAACTCAGAGAAACAAAATCTGCTAAAAGTAGATGGACACACTTTAGGTGAACATATCATTTTTATTTCTCTTAGAAAAATACTTTAGGTTGGAACTGCAAGATCATAGCAAGTGGTAAGTAGATATAGATTTAGCCTTATAAGAAACTGCCAAATTACTTTCCAAACTGGTGACACCATTTTACTGCAATGAACAGTTCTGCTTGTTCCACATTCCTGCCAATGTGAGGGGCCATTTGTATTCTCAATTTTAGCCATTTTAGTGATTGTGTAGTAACCACTTATAGCAGTTTTGATTTGCATTATTTGACAATAATATTGACCATTTTAATTTTTTATTGAATTAAATTTCTTTTTAGTGAAACAAAGTAGTTTTTTTTTCCTTTGTTAGTTCTTTGGGTGACATTCATCGGTGCTCAGGAGTTGCAGCGATAGCACAGTGGGTAAGGATTTGCCTTGCATGCGGCCTACCCGGGTTTGATTCTTCTGTCCCTCTCAGAGAGCCCGGCAAGCTACCGAGAGTATCCCACCCACCCGGCAGAGCCTGGCAAGCTACAAGTGACATATTCAATATGCCAAAAACAGTAACAACAAGTCTCACAATGGAGACATTACTCGTGCCCTCTTGAGCAAATACACGAACAGTGGATGATGATGCTACAGTGCTAGAGTGCATGTTATGGGTAATCTTTTCTGTTTAAAATATTTTTGTTGAACTGTCATGATATAGACCACTAAAAAGCTGTTTGTGATTGGGTTTCAGTCATAGTGTTCCAACAGCCATCTCTTCACCAGGGTACATTTCCCAGCACCCATGCCCCCAGTTTCCTTCCCACCACCCCCACTACCCCAAGCCTGCTCCTATGAAAGTACCGTTCTCCCACACCACATCTCTCTCTCTCCCCTTTTGACATTGTAGTTTGTAGTACAGTTTCTGAAAGGTTATTATGATATCCCTTTACCTACTTTCAATACCTTTATCTCCAATGTCATGGAGGTTTTTCACCATGTTTTCTTCCATATACCTTATGGATTTAGGTCTGATGTTTAGGTCTTTAATTCATTTTGATATGATTTTTTGTGCATGCCATTAGATAGAGGTCTGAGTTCATTTTTTTACATATAGTTGTCCAGTTTACCCAGCACTGCTTTTTGAAGATACTATCCTTACTCCACTTTCATATTTATAGCTCCCTTATCAAAGATTAAATGATAATTTATTTGGGGATGTATGTCAGGATATTAAATTCCATTCCATTGGTCTGTGGGTTTGTCTTTACTCTAATACCATGCTGTTTTTATTACTACCATACCACCCTGAACGCACCCAATCTCATATGTTAGGTGTATTCTTATAGAGACTTCATTGAATCTGTATAATACATTGTGAAATATTGCATGTTATTACATTAATCCTCCCAATACATGAGCAAGGGTTGTTTTTATTTCCCCATAAATTTTATTTTATAAGGTAGTTAACAATATTTGATTACATTTAATATTCAAACACCAATCCCACCTCCATAACACCTTCCCACCACCATATTTGTGATGTTTCCATCCCAACCCCCAATCTTTGTCCCCAAACAGAACCAAAATAATATATTTTGTATTGTTTGTTATGAAATCACTGTATCACTGTCATCCTGTTGATCGTCAGTTTGTTAGACCAGGCCCAATATTATTTCCATTCATCATAGCCCTCAGATTTTAGCAGCCTTTCTTTACTCATCCTTCCCAATGTTGCCACATTAGAGGCTCTTCTAGGTCAGGGGAATGAGATCCATCATTGTTACTGTATTTGGCATATTAATACACCATGGGGAGCTTGCCAGGCTCTCTCCTATGCGGGCAGTAAACTCTTGGTAGCTTGCCAGGTTCTCCAAGAGGGAGAACCAGTCTATCAGATGTCGCACGGCCGCATTGCTATGAACACCTGCTAAAAATGCTACAAAAAGTATCCATAGAGGAAAGAGTGTGAAGATTGTTCTATTTTGGCAGGGCCATTAAGACCTTCTTTAAGATATCACTAACATATTGATAAAGGTTGAGCGTTATGAACTTTCTTATATATGTATGTAAATATACACATATATATTTCCCTCTATGATTGGTTGCCTACTTTTGAACCCCATCAAATGTAGTATGGTACTCTTGGAGAATGAATGGGTAGGGAATGTCTCATAATGGGTCATGCAGCCATAAATGTGGCCACGTGGTCCACAAATAGGTTCACTCGTGTGTGAGGCTCAGCTGAGTGTATGGAGAGCAGCTTGGAGAATGGTGATGGTTGGGTTCTGGAGGTTTTCAGCTGCCAGGGCTGGGTCCCTTGGGGTGGGGCGGGCTCTCACCCACCCCCCTCTTGGGCGCCCCGAGTGAAACAAACTGGCACCAGGTCCGGTAGCATGTCTACCATGAGCGTCATCGGGATTGTATTTTTATTCTATTTAATTAGCTTTGTATAGTAAAACCATGTAAGGTTGATGTTAATTTTGTGTCCTGCCAGTTTACTAAATAAATCTATTCCTTATAGGGCTTTTTGGTAGAGTCTTTAGGGTTTTTCTAGAAATAGTAGCATGTCATCTGCAAATAGGGAAAACTTGTCTTCTTCCTTTTCTCTCTGGATGCCTTTGTTCTTTTACTTACGTAATTGCTATGCCAACTACTTCCAATAGTATATTGAATAGAAATGGTGAGAGTGGGCAACTGTGTCTTGTGCCTGACTTTAGAGGGAAGGCTTTTAGCTTTTCCCAACTTAGGTTAAGTTGTGGATTTGTGATAAATAGTTTAGAATCTGTTGATTAAATTTCCTCCAATACCTATGTTACTGAGAGTTTTATCATGAAGGAGTGCTGGATCTTTTTGAATGCATTCTCTGCCTCTATTCATATTATCATATGATTTTAATTTTTTCTTTTATGATATCGTGTATTACATTGACTGACTTCAATATGTTAAACAATCCGTGTATCCTAGGGATGAATCCTACTTAGTTATGGTGATTGACCTTTTCTATAAAATACAGGATTCTATTTGCTAATATCTTATTGTGGATATATGCATCTATTTTGATCATGGATGTCCATCTATAATTTTCTATTTTGTGTGCTGTCTCTGTCTTCTTTTTGTATTAGGGTAGCGTTTGTTTCATAGAAACTGTTTGGAAGTGTTTCTGTTTCTTAAATTTCCTGAAAATGATTGACAGTAGGTGCTCTTTTTTAAAAATTGTATTGAATCACCGTGAGATAGTTACAAACTTTTATGTTTGGGTTACAATCTCACAATGATCAAACACCCATCCCTCCACAAGTGCACATTCCCCACCACCAATTTCCCGGGTATAACCCCCCTTTCTCACCCTCCCCCTGCCTCCATGGCAGACAATATTCCCCATACTCTCTACTTTGGGGCATTATGGCTTGCAACACAGACACTGAGAGGTCATTATGTTTGGTCCATTATCTACTTTCGGCACACATCTCCCATTTCAACTGATTCCCCCAGTCATCATTTTCTTAGTGATCCCTTCTCTATTCCATCTGCCTTCTCCCCTTTGCTCATGAAGCAGTCTTCCAGCTATGGGGCAATCCTCCTGACCCTTGTATCTACTGTCCTTGGGTGTCAGCCTCATCATGGATGTTATTCTACACTCCACAAATGAGTGCAGTCCTTTTATGTCTGTCCCTCTCTTTCTGACTCATTTCACTTAACATGATCCTCTCCGTGTCTATTCATTTATAAGCAAATTTCATGACTTCATCTCTCCTAACAGCTGCATAGTATACCATTGTGTAGATGTCCCAAAGTTTCTTTAACCAGTCATCTGTTCTAGGGCACTTGGGTTGTTTCCAGATTTTGGCTATTGTGAACAGTGCTGCAATGAGTATATAGGTACAGATGTCCTTTCTACTGTGCTTTTTTGCATCCTTGGGATATATTCCCAGAAGTGGTATTGCGGGGTCATATGGAAGCTCAATTTCTAGTTTTTGAAGGACTGTCCATATTGTTTTCCAGAAAGGCTGCACCAGTCGGCATTCCCACCAACAGTGAAAGAGTGTTCCTTTTTCCCCACATCCACCCCAGTACTGGTTGCTTTTGTTCTTTTGAATGTGTGCCAGTCTCTGTGGGGTGAGATGATATCTCATTGTTGTTTTGATTTGCATCTCCCTGATGACTAGGGATGTGAAGCATTTTTTCATGTGCCTTTTGGCCATTTGTATTTCTTTTTTGAGGAAACTTCTGTTTATTTCTTCTCCCCATTTTTGATGGAGTTGGAAGATTTTTTTGTATACAATTCTACTAGTGTCTTGTATATCCTTGATATTAATCTCTTATCAGATGGATATTGGGTAAATATTCTTTCCCATTCTGTGAGCTCTTCCTGTATTTTGGTCAACAGTATGTACTCTTTAAAGGAATCAAAGAATTCATAAGGGAAATTAACCTGGGTTTGAGCCTTTGTTTGGGGGGAGACTTTTGATTGCCATTTAAATTTTCTCAATAGCTATAGGCTTTTTTAAGTACTGCAGATCTTCATGGACCAGTCTTTGGAAGGTCTAGGACTTCACTCACAAATTTGTCTATTTCTTCTATTTTTTTAATTTATGGCATAAAGCTTTTCAAATTTTCATTATTCTTTGAATTTCTGAGCTATGTTTCAATATCTCTCATTTCTAATTTTGTTTTTAAGGGTTCTCTCTTTCATTAAGATTTTTTACTAGTGATTTTTCAATCTTGTTTATTTTCACAAAGAACCAGCTCTTGGTTTCATTCATATTTTGTGTTCTTTTTTGGATGTTAATTATTTTGTATTGTCCTTTATATTGTGTTTTTTAACTTTTATTATTTTCTTGTTCTACTTGCTTTCTGCTCCTTCTATTTGTAATTTTCCAGTTTTTAACTGTGTAATTACTTGTATACTATTTCTTCCCTTCTTATGAATGCATGCATAGCTATGATCTTTCCTCTTAACACCACTTTTGCTTTGTCCCACATATTCTGGTAACTCGTGTTTCTTTAGTTTTTTCTAGGATTCTTTGATTTCCTCTCTGACCCACTGGTTGTACAATAGCGATCTGTTTAATTTTAAATATTTGAGTTAGTTCTACATTTTGGTTTGCAATTCACTTCGTATTTTCAGTGCATAATAATCTGAGAAGAGAGTTGATTCAATGTTTATCATCGTGACTGTATGAAGGTATGTTTTGCATGCACGATTGTGGTTTATCATGAAGAAAATCCTGTGTTTATAGGATAATAGTGTGCATTCATCTTTTCTGGGGATTAAAAACACTACCTATGTATACAAAACTTATCTGTTCACTTTATTCCTTCAACCCAGTGTTTTGCTGCTGAATTTTAGTCTAGTTGTGACTTACCAATTGGTGATAGAATGGTGTTAAAGCCTCTAACTACTGTGTTACTATCAGTGTCTTCCTTCATGTTTATAGCAGCTGTTTTAAGTATATATATATATATATATATACATATATATACATATATATATATATATATATATTGCTTTTGGGGTCACACCCGGCGATGCACAGGGGTTACTCCTGGCTCTGCACTCAGGAATTACCCCTGGCTGTGCCAGGGGACCATATGGGATGCTGGGAATCGAACCTGGGTTGACTGCATGCAAGGCAAATGCCCTAACCACTGTGTATTGCTCCAGACCCATTAAGTACATTTCTTGTTCCTAATTAGGTATATATATATATATATATATATACATATATATATAGGAGCATGAGTTATTTCTTATGTGCATATCCAATGATCACTAAGACTTGACCCTCTCTTTGTCTTATAACGTTTTCACTCCTTAAGTTAAATGTTATCTGACACCAGTATGGCCTTGTTTGTGTGCTGTTTGCTTGTAATATTGTCTGTCAACCCTTGACTTTAAGTCTGTGTCCAAATGTGCTTTTGTAGCAGCAGATGGTTGGATTCAATTTTATAATCTATCCTGCCACTCTGTGTCTCTTAGTGTATTTAGGCCTTTGAAATTGAGACTACTGGGGCTGGAGCGATAGCACAGAGGGTAGGGCATTTACCTTGCAAGCGGCCAACCCGGGTTTGATTCCCAGCATCCCATATGGTGACCTGAGCACCATCAGGAGTAATTCTTGGGTGAAGAGCCAGGAGAAACCCCTGTGCATCTCCAGGTGTGACCCCCCCCAAAAAAAGAAATTGTGACTACTATCATGAGGTTTTGTGCCATCTTTCTGTAGAAGTTTTCTGTGTTTGTGACATTTTTCTTGTCTTAAATTAGTCCCTTTTATTCTTGTAAAGTTGGTTTTGAGTGAATGAAGTGCCTGCGATATGGTTTATCTGTGAAGATGTATATCATTCCTTCAAATCTAAATCAGAGTCCATATGCGTATCTTGGCAAGGCATTCATTTTATTGAGTGTTTTTTGAAAACTATATCCTACTATTGTCTTTAGGCCTGCAGGAAGTTGTTTGATAAATCTGCTATAAATCTTAATGACACTCCATTCTAAGTTATTTCTTTTGCTGATCTTGACATTTTAAATATTATATCTCTATCTATGGCTTTCATCATACTAATTAGGAAGTGTCTAGGAGTCTTTTTATTGGGGTCTATTCTCTGGTACCATTTGGACCACTTTAATATGGGTGTATGCACTCTTGAAACTTCTCAGTAATTTCTTTAAAAGAAGAATTTCCTTTGTGGTATTCTGGGACCCATTGAGCTTTATTTGTTCCTCTTGAATTTATCCCAGAGTTCACTTGTCTGCTGTTAATTTATTTTGAGGCCTTTTCCCATCTTCTACTGTGGACTGGAGGTTTTATACATCTCATCTTGGTGCTCAGTGATTTGTCCTCAGCTACTCTTACTATAGAGCTGAGGCCTTCCAGTGAGTTTCTCATTTCACCTACCAAATTTTTTGTTCTCTCATTTTTACTTATAGTTTTGTTATTTTTCTCATGACCTCTAGTGTTTTGTTGGCTGTTCTTTCTATTGTTTCTGTGAGCTCCTTAAACATCCTCAACATTTCTTCTCTAAAGTCTTTAGTGAGGTCACATACATTGTTATTGAGTCTTCAGGGCTACCATATTAACTTGTTAAGTGTGGTAGGGTTGTGTATTGCTTTTTTATTGTGACCTTTGCAGTCTGGACATATTTCTTTTTTGTTGTGTGGCTAGATGACTAGAGTTAGGATGTCTTCTGTGTCTATGTTCTTGGGAAAGAACTAAAGATAGAACTTGGGATAGATAGAGCCAAGTACCAAAATCGCAGGATCATATATTAATTCTATTTTTCTAGAAATTACCATAGTGCTTTCCATAGAGGCTGAACCAGTTTACATTCCCACCAGTAAATGTTTCTTTTTCACCATCTCCCTACCAGCACTTTTTGTATCCAGTCTTTTTTTTAAATGCCATCTTTCTGTAGAAGTTTTTTGTCATTAGTGTGAGGTAGTATTTCACTGTAGTTTTGATTTGAATTTTCCTGACACAAAGAACTTTTCTTATGCCTGCTGATTGTACATCTTCGTCAAAGAGGCAACTTTTCATCTGCTCTCTTTACCTTCTTGTGGGACTTGCTTTTGTTGTTGTTATTGTTGTAAAGCACAGTACTTGAATTTTTTACAATTTATTTTTAAAATTAAAAAATGTTTTATATTCTTGTTGAGACTTCAGGGCTCCTATCTTTAGTGAGGGGGTGATGAAAGGAGGGAAACTGAGGGCACAGGTGATGGGAAATGTACACAGGTGAAGGGATGGTAGTTGAAATATTATATGACTGAAACCCAATCACAGACAACTTTGTAACTGCTTATCTTACAGGGATTTAATAATTTTTTTCGCTTATCTAATGTAAAAAAGGCACACATACTGATACAACTCTAAAATTAAAATTGATTAGATAACAGTTGTTATACTAAAATCAACAGATATAAAAATTATTTTAAATATTTTATGTGAAAATTTATTTTATCTTATTTCAAGGTTGTTATGTCCTTGTTTAAGAATTCATTAAGCTGTTCATTGCTTTAGGAGGTATACGATGTGTGATGCAGAGACTTCAGGATTTACGATCTGGGCCAAAAAGTCGACATGGCAGTGACTGTGGGACACAGGTGTGCCTGCCTTCCTGGGCTTTTGGAAGAATGAGGGGAGGCTACCAAGCTACTTATTCTGACTCTGAAAGAAACACCAGATTTCTCAACCTGGGCACTGGATACCTGAAACTAGTCACATATTCACATCTGTACAGAGAATCTTAGTGAGTTGGTGGAGTTGAGCCCTTGGCTTGGCTGCAGATGTTGGTGTGGGTGTAGCTCTTGGGCGTTGGTTGGCCAGATACCCAACTTGCTCACTTTCCGAGGGCATCCTAAATTTTTCAGATGTGGCAACCAGTGATTCCATAAATTTTAGCAGCTTGGCATGCATCTCCTGGGAGCTTTAGTTGGAATTGCTAGAGCGGGGTCTGTGTGTGAGTCAATGTGGTGGCAACTGTAGCAGGTGGGCCAGTACTTGATACATTTTGAATATTTACCTTTTATCATATGTATGAGCCCTAGCAGTGTAAAAATAGATTTATTCTGGATATCATGGGTTCCCAAGAATTCTCTAAATATTGACATACAAAATTAAAAGGCATAAGAAGTTAAAGTTTATTGTGCAGTTTAATTAACTGGGTCTGGTCCCTTCCAAATGTCCAGGCCTTTCCTTTTATACTTGTACAATGTTACTTGTCCTGTCCCTTGCTTGATTCCCAGTCCAGGTCATGATGTCATTTCCTGTCACTCACTGTCTACTCAAGTGTACAATGGTCTAATCTTGTCCTGACTCTGTTCTCTATCCAGCTTATCGTTTCTGATCTGACTGAAACCCTGTCAACTGTATCACTTGCTGGGACTTGTTTCTCTGTGTCCTGTGCCTTTCTAGGACCCCCTTTTCTATTTATTTTATTAGTCACATAGATTTTGATGAGTACATCCTCCACTCCTTCTCTTAATTTTTTCTCTGGGTATTTGATGTTGTAGGATACTATTTTCAGTAGAGTGTTCTTTATATTTTTTCTGCTAGTTCCATGTTTGTAAATAGAAACAGCAGATTTTTTTGTGTTTATTTTGTAGCCTGTGACATAAACTGTATAGGCTTTTTATTTCTAATATTTTTTTTGCTTTTCAGGTCACACCCAGCGATGCACATGGGTTACTCCTGACTCTGCACTCAGGAATTACTCCTGGCAGTGCTAGGGGACCATATGGGATGCTGGGAATCAAACCCGGTAGGCCGCATGCAAGGCAAATGCCCTACCCTCTGTGCTATCACTCTAGCCCTATTTCTAATATTTTTTTTGCAGAACCGTTAGCATCTTCCATGCATACTACATCATATGAAAATTATAAAAATTTAGACTCTTCTGATTTAAATGCTTTTGATTTTTTAATCTTTTCTACTTGCTGTGGCTAGGACTTATAATACTATGCTGAATGGTAGTGGGAAAAGTGAGTGTCTTTTTCTAATACCTGATCTTAGAGGAAAGGTGTCCACATTTTCATCATTAAGTTTGGTGTTAGCTGTGGGTTTGTTATAAGTGAGCTTTACTATACTGAAATATATTTATTTTATCCCTATTTTGCTGAAGGGTTTTTGTTAATCATGAATAAATGTATAATTTTTTCAAAGGCTTTCTAAACATCTATTGATATGATCATATAATTTTCATATTTTTGTTATGGTGAATTACATTGATTTGCATACATTGAAAAATTCCTGAACCTATGGAATAAATTCCATATGACTATCATATATGATCCTTATTTCTAAATTTGGTTTGCTAAAATTTTGTTGCAGATCTTTGCATATAGATCACCAGGGATATTGGTCAGTAGTTATATACTTTTATCATAATATCTGTTACCTTTTGGTGTTTGTTTTTGGTACTCACATGGCTGTACTCGGGTATCACTCCTTGAGAAATTGTGGGACTATATTTGGTGCTGGGTATCAAAACCAAGTCAACTGTGTGCAACGCAAGTGCCTACTCACAGTGCTATACTCTGGTCCATTATCTCTGTATTTCTTTGTAATTATGATAATGTTGCTTTCATTAAAACTATAGGGAAGGATTCCTGAATCTTAGCTATTTTAAAAGAGAGTATGAGTATAAGCAATAATCATTTGAAGGTTTGTTAAGAATTCACCCACCTATATGAACTTTTTTTCTGGGGAGGAGTGTTTTTTTTTTAATTAGTTTAAAAAGATTTAATTTCCTTATTCATAAGTCTTCAGAATTTCCACTTCCTCCTGATTCAATTTTGGGAGGTAATATGATCCTTCCTAAAAATTGACCCATTTAGTCTAGGTTTTCCAACTTAGTGGCAACAAGATTGTTCATAGTAACTGTCTAGGCTTTTATTTTTAGGTATCTGTTATATTTGGTCTTGTTTCATCTGTGACTTTATTTATTAAAGTGCTGTTTTGAGTTTTTCTCATGGTTCTAGATAGGTTATGTCAGTATTGTTCAGTCTTTTGAAAAACAAGATCATGTTTTCTTTGTAATTCCTTTATTTGTATTTTTGTTTATGTCACTGATTTTTGCTTTTATTATTTTCTTTCTACTACTTGCTTTCTCCTACTTGTTCACTTTTCGCCTTTGTTTCTTGAGATGAAAAATGATTTATTCTAGCTGTTTCCTGTTTTTTTGATATAAATCTGAATAACTACGAATGTCCCTCTTAGTTTTCCCTCTTAAGAATTTTCCTCATTGCTGTAACTGATTTTCCTAAAAAAACTTCCCTTTTAGCTTTCATCATGTCCAAAACTTCCTGATAACTTGCCTCTTAATTCTCATTTTTTAAAAAGAATCCTTTTATTTCATCCATTTTTTCCTCTTTAATAATTGCTCAACAGCATGCTGTTTAGTTTCCACATATTAGAACTTTTCCTGGTTTTTCATTCGTAGTTAATTTGTACCTTTAGAGCATTGTGGTCTTAGAAGAGACTCTATTTTCTAGACTCAAGGGTCACTCATTTGCAGGTTCTCAGCATGTTGTCTAAATTGAAGAATTTCTGCATGCAGGATGCATACTCTGCATTTTGGTAGCTGGAGAGTCCTGTACATGTCTATTCTATTCACCTAGTTCTAATATTTCATTTCAATTGCAATATTTCAATTACAATTATAATTCAAGAGGTACATTCAATTCTTTACTGAATTTATGTCTAATTGTCCTATCATGCTGCATTGAATTGCATGATTTCTTCATTCTCTGTAAGTAATATTACATAAATCACAGCCTCATTTCCCACTTTTCTCTCAGATATCTAGGTTGCTTTCATAGCCTGACTATTGTACTAAAAACCACAATGCTGTGAAATTATATATATATATATATATGCATATATATATATACTTTTTTATTGAATCACCTAGAAAACAGTTACAAAGCTTTCAGGTTCAAGTCTCAGTCACTCAATGATCAGATTCCCATCCCTTCACCAGTGAACATGTTCCACCACCAAGAACCCCAGTATACCCCGTCCCATCCCCCCACCTCTGTGGCTAATGACCTTCACTTTATTCTCTCTATACTTTGAATACATTCAATATTTCAATAGAATACTATTATTATTTAGAATTTCCCCCCAAAAAATCAAACCTACTGAAAAGGTATCATTTGATAATTTGTTTTCCGTTGCTGAGAATGAAGAATACATGAGCTCGCATGGCTGCAATAGTATTGAAAGTAACTCTTCAAAGGTTTGCAAGAACTCACTAGTGAACACATCTGGCTCTGGGCTTTTCTTGTAGAGATTTAAAATTGCTGTTACAATTTGATTGTAATTGATTTTCTCAAGTTTCCTACTTATTCTTCACTCAGTTTTGGTATGTTTTCGGCTCCTAGGAATTCATCTATTTCTTTCATGTTCTGCAGCTTAACAGCACAAAGTTGTTCATAGTAACACTTAAGATCTTTTGTATTTCTGAAAGGCATGGTGTAATTTATTCCCTTTCATCTATAATGAGTAGTTGCTTTTGAGAACTCAATTCTGTTGCTACTTGCTATCTCTTCATTGAGTGCATATTTTAATAATAAATATTATTTTTAAAATTTATTATTTTTATTAGTGAATCACCGTGAGGTTACAGTTACAGATTTACATATTTTCGTGCTTCTGTTTCAGTCATATAATGCTCGAGTATCCATCTCTCCACTAGTGCCCATTCTCCACTACCAATAATAATTAAATATTTTGATCCTATTATTATTTCTATCCCCGTCTTTACATAAAGAAAACAATTTCATTTTAAGTAGATTTGAGTTAATTGCAGCTTTATATTATTTCTTTGGTTTTTCCTTATTTTCTTTACTTGCATTGTGAATTGCAAGGTAATCACACTTTTTTGCTTTGTCTTGCTCCTTTTAAAAAAACGTATTTTTGCTTTATGGTTGCCATATAGTTTACAATTAATGTCTTTTTTTACTTTTTTTGTGAGCTATACCTTCACAGTGAGCTATACCTTTACAAAACTTTTCATGATTAGATTTCAGTCTTATAGTATTTCATCACCCATCCCTCCACTGGTGTACATTTCCCAGTACATGTCCCCAAGTACTCTCCTATCACCTTCCAACTCAACCCCAACCCCTCTGCCTGCCTCTGTGGAAGACACTTTTCTTATGTCTCTCTTGCTCTCTCTCTAATTTTGGGCTATTGTGACTTGCAATATTGATATTGAAAGGTTATCAAGAATTTCCCTCAACATGTTTTTAACACTAAGTTCTTGTCCAGCATGATCATTCCAGCTATTATTGTTATACTGGTGTCTTCTCTATCTTGCCTACACTCAGCCCCACACACACTGCAGTTAGATTCTGCCGTTGACCAGTCCTCCTAGCCCATGTTTTCCCTGGGAATGGATATTCTACTATATATAATTATATAATTTTTGTAACCACAAATGAATACAGTCATTCTATATCTATCTTTCTCCTTCTGACTCATTTCACTCAGCACGATACTCTCCATGTTCATTCATATATAGGCAAATTTCATGACTTCATTTTTTCCTAACATCTTCATAGTATTCCATTGTTTAGGTGTGTCCTACTTTCTTTGTCCATTAGTCTGTTCTTGGGCACTCATGTTGTTTCTAGATTCTGGCTATGTTGAATAGTGTTTCAATGAACATAGAATTGCAGATAGTGTTTCTGCTGTGTGTTTTCAGCTTCAAGCATATATTCCTGGGAGTGAAATTCTTGGGTCAAAGGGGGCCTCAATTTCTAGATTTTTGATAAATGTCCATATTGTTTTCCAAAAGGGCTGGGCCAGTTGGAATTCCCACCAACAGTGAAGGAGACTCCCTTTCTCCCGACATCTAGGCCAACACTGGTTGCTTTTTTTTTTGATATGTTCCAATATCTGTGGTGTGAGATGATACCTTATTGTTGTTTTGTTCTGAATCTACCTGATGATTAATGATGAAGAGCATGTTTTCCATTTGCATTTTGGCCATTTGAATTTGTTCTTTAAGAAAGTTTCTGTTCATTTCATCACCCCATAGGATTGGACTTTTTTTCTTGTAGAGTTCAACCAGCGTCTTGTATATCTATTAATATTATCAAAAGAGTACTGGTTGAATATCTTTTCCTATTTCATAGGCTGTCTTTGTGTCCTGGTCACTGTTTCTTTTGAGGTTCAGAAGCTTCTTAGTTTAAGATAGTCCCATTTGCTTATATTTGCTTCCACATGATTGCTCAGTGGTGTTTCATCTTTAAAGATACTTTAGCTTCAGTTTCATGGGGGTTTTGCTCACCTTTTCTTCAAAAGATTTATGGACTCTGGTATGATGTTGATGTCTTTTACGCATTTTGATCTGACATTTGAGCATGGTGTTAAGTAGAGGTCTGAGCCCGTTTGTTTTTGCAGGTACCTGTCCAGTTTTGCCAGCACCAGTTGTTAAAGTGTCTTTCCTTGTTCCATTTCATATTTCATACTCCATTATCAAAGATTAAATGATCATGTTTTTGAAGGTGTATTTCAAGATAGTCAACCCTATTCCATTGATCTGTGGATCTGTCTTTATCCCAATACCCTGCTGTTTTAATTATCGTTTTGCAGTACAATTTGAAGTTGGGGAAGTTGATGTCACTCATCTTTTTATTCCAAGAATTGCTATAGGTAATCTTGGGCCTAATTGTTCCATATAAATTTCAGAAGTGTTTTATCAATTTCTTAAAAAAAACATCATGGGTACCCTTATAGGAATCACCTAAATATGTAAAATGCTTCGGGGAGTAGTCATTTTGACAATGTTAATTCTCCAAATACATGAGCAGTGGATATGTTTCCATTTCCTCATGTCGTCCTTTATTTATTGAAGTAGTGTTTTGTAGTGTTCTTTGTGCGGAACCTTTACCTTCTTAGTTAAGCTTATTACGAGGTATTTGATTTTCTGGGGAATGACTGAACGGTATTTTTTTCCCATATCACGTTCTTCTCTCTCATTATTTGCATATAGGAAAACCATGGACATTTGGGTATTGATTTAATAGCCTGCAATTTTGCTATACAAGTATACTGTTTCAAGTAGCTTCTTGGTAGAGTTTTTAGGGTTCTCTAAGTATAGTATTATGTCATCTTCAAATAACGAGATCTTGATTTCTTCCTTTCCTATATGGATGCTCTTAATATCTTTTTCTTGGCTAACTGCTATGGCAAGTACTTCCAGTACTATATTGAATAGAAGTGGTGAGAGTGGGCAACCTTGTCTTGTCCCTGATCTTAGAGGGAAAGCTTTTAGTTTTTCCCCATTGAGAATAATGCTTGCCTGGGTTTGTGGTAGATTGCTTTGATTATATTGAGGAAAGTTCCTTCAATTCCCATTTTGCTGAGATTTTTCATCATAAAAAGGTGCAAGATCTTGTCTGTAGGATAACATAGCCTCAGGTAGTTTAGGTTTATTGGGTTACTCCCATCACAGTACTCCCATTGCTCTGTGTTTATTTGTAACTTCTTTCTTAGTGTTCTGTTGACTTGTAAATATTGTTTTCTCTTCTCCTTGAGTCCTTTGCATAGTTTATTCAAAGCCATGTCCTTTTTGTATGGACACAGGAAGACTTAGCAAATGCCATGCTTTTGTAACCTGGGAGTCATTTGACTTTACATGGTATTTTCCTCCTGGGCATCTGTTCTCTCAACCTAAGCCTTAGCTGCCCTTACTTCCTAGCAACCCAAAAAGCAGGGTCCTGACGAGGGACAAGACGAACCGAGGGCAAGCGGTGAGTTGTGTGCTACCCTGGCATCGAGATGGGCCTGGCCAAAGTGCCTAATGCTTAACTATAAGTTAAGAGTTTGATCATGGACAAATGTTGTCATGATCCAAACAGTGATAACTAGATTTGGACCCTGCTAGGGTGAAGAATGATTAATCTGGCCTGAGTGCTGTTGTCTGAGTCTGTGGCAAGATGTTGCCAGGAGAGCTGCCTTGCAAGCCTCAATGTATCTCTTGCTATGTCCATACAAAAATAAGTAGTATTAAGATGTTAATGAGTGTTTGGAATAAGGAGAGAAAAAAAAACCCTTAAGAGGTATCTTGCCTACTGGCAGTCAGGAAGGACTTTGGAATGCCCATAGGTTGTGTTCCCTTTGAACCTGGCAGCCCTCAGGAAGGGCTTTCTTATGTTGATTTTGCTACCTGGCAGTGTGTAACCTAGGGGCAAGGGGGAGAGAGGAAAAAGTGAGGAGAGAGACAAGAGAGGAGGGCTGCAGTAGATCCAGAGAGAGGACGGAGCTGGGAGTGCAGGAGATGAGAAAGATGGAAGATTGAATAAACGGTAGCTAATCAGCGACCAGCTTGGTCCTCGTTCTTCCTTTGCCTGTCCTTGGCCAATGGCCGGCCCGATCCAGCCCATACACAGCGATTCCAGAGCACCGAACGCGGGCGGTGAGACAGAACCGCCAGGAGAGCCTGTGAGTGCACACGCCAGTCGGTGTATCTTAGTTTTTTACACTTGTCAGATGCTTTTTTGCATCTATTGTTATGATTATATGGTTTTTATCTTTTCTTTTTTTGTCTGAGGGATTATGTTGATTGACTTATGAATATTAAACCATTATCACATCCCTGAGATAAATCCCAGGTGGTTTTGTTGTATGATATTTTGATGAGTTATTGAATTCTATTTGCTAATATTTTGTTTAGGATCCTTGAATCCATGTTCATCAGTGAAATCAGCCTGTCATTTACTTTTTTTGTGGTATCTCTGTCTGCTTTTGGTATTAGAGTGATTATATGCTTCATAGAAACTCTTTTGGGGATTTTTTTCCTTCAATTTCCTGGAAAATCTTGTAAAGGACTGGCAATAAGTCCTTTTTCTGATGAACACAGATCATCAGAACACTAGTGAATCCATCTGGACATGGACTTTTGTTTTTGGGAAAACTTTGATTACTGTTTCAATTTCTTTGATAGTAATATGTATAAAAATAAAAAGAAAAGGTGCGTGCGAGGGAAGGGATGCCTCATCGCACCGAGCCAGGCACAGGGCCTAGGGCAGCAGCGCTGTCTTTCCCGCCACCTGAGTTCGGTAGCCTCCGGCCGCTTCCCCCACCCCAGGGAGGTTGATGGCGATGTTGTGGCAGGCGAAGGAAGGAACGGAGCCAAGATGGTTGGTCTCACTTGCAGTTTATTCCAGTCTTCCCTCTATACACTCTCCATCCTCTCTACACTTTCCCCCCTCCCACCTTCTCTCCGAACCCCTTTTATTGATCATGGCCCTTCCAAAGGGCGCAATACATTGACGTCACCAAAGGCACCAAAAGATCTTACAGGAAGAACATTGAGGCAACATAATTCTCTTGTATCTGCAGGCCGTTAATCTAGGCCCCCCGGAAAGAAGATACAAAACCAAAGCCGAAGCCTTCATTGGGCTGAAAGCACTCGGATTTGCATCCCAAAGATAGGGCTGGGCTGTAGCAAGAAATCTACATGTCAATTACAAACTAGACAGCACCTGAAATTTACATCCCAAAGACTAGGCTGGGCCAGAGCCTGGAATCTACAATGTCAAGTCAAGCCTGGCTAGCACCTAAGATCTGCGGGTCAAAGATCAGCTAGGTTTCTGTGACAAAAGGTTTCTGTGACAAAACTCTAGAAGGCAGCTGGAAAAGGGGAAATAATCCAACATCTCCCCCCTTTTTGTTTAGGACAGATTTTAACCATAAAATAAAATGCTAGGCACAAAAAGTTCAATAACACTAGCAGAACACCTATTCTCTAGGACAGATACGCTTTCAGCAGGACCCATCCAAGGATGAAATCCCATGGTTGTGTTTCTCCTCTCCTTGTCCGGTAAACATATAAGCATTCACAATATTAATCATTTTGTATGGGCATAGCAAGAGATGCATTAAACTTTTAGAATTGCTCTCCGGGGGTCACCTCGATCTCAGACTACAGCGCTCAGGCCAGATTAGTCTTTCCTAGCCCTAGCAGGGCCCTGTCTCGTCGTTGCTTTTGGATCATGACATGACACCCCATGACCAAGCTCTTAACATATAGTTAAGCATTAGGCGCCTTGGCCAGGCCCATCTCGATGCCAGGGTAGCACACAACTTACCGCTTGCCCTGGGTCCTTCTTCGTCCCACGTTGGGACCCTGCCTTTTAGAGGGCTAGGAACTGAGGGCAACCAAGGCTACAGTCAAGAAAGCAGATGCCCGGGAATTAATAATATTCAAAGCCAATTAAATCCTAATTGCAAAGGCATAATAATAAATGTCTTCCTTTGTCCATACAAAAAGACATGGCTTTAAACTAAACTATTCAAAAGACAGGAAGAGAGGAGAAAGACAATATCTCACTCATACATATAAAATCATAGATTTAACTCATCAAAAATACTTTGCCATATAACTGAAAACCCAATACCAGAAGGATAGTTATTACAGGTAAGAAAAAATCTATTGCATCCATACACTGATTATCTTTAAATTGCCATTACAGGCTTATTTCTACTCTTTTGTCTGTATGAACATAACTTTGATGGGCGTGATCGATATACCTAAGCTCCTAGTGGCAAGGGGAGAAAGGAGGAACCAATGATATCCAACAGTAATAGGTCTATTCATGTACTCCAAATCTTAGTTTAGCCTTGGGAGTGTATAAGAATCCAGGCATTCATGCATTTCTTTTAGTTTTTCTTGTTTTGTGCTATGCAGACTTTATTTTTTTTGCTTTTTTTTGGTACCACCCAGAGATGCTCAGGGGTTGCTCCTGGTTCTGCACTCAGGAATTACGCCTGGCAATGCTTGGGACTTGCAGACTTTAATTAATTAATTAATTAATTTATTTATTTATTTATTTTCTGGTTTAAAAAAATTTTTTATTAATCATCGTGAAGTACTGTTACATACTTACAAACGTTCGTGTTTGCTTTCCAGTCACACAATGATCCATTATCCATTTCTCCACCAGTGACCATTCTCCACCACCAATGATCTCATTATCCCTCCCATCCCCCACTCCTCCCCCTCCCCACCCCACCTCTGTGGCAGGGCATTCCCTCTTGTTCTATCTTTTTTTGGGTATTGTGGTTTGCAATAAAAGTATTGAGTGTCTATTGTGTTTGGTCTATAGTCTATTTTCGGCAGCTCCCAAACCAGATGCATCCTCCTAGCAACCTTTACTTGGTGTTCCCTTCTCTGTCTGAGCTGCTTTTCCTCCAGCATGTAAGGACAGCTTTGAAGCCATAGGACAAACCTCCTGTTCCTTATCTCTACTATTCTTGGGTGTTAAGGAACTTGCACACTTTTAAAGTAATCTCTGATGATCTTTTGGATTCCTTTAGTTTCTGTTGTGATGCCCCCCTTTTCATTTCTGATTCTGTTTATAAGGATTCTCTCTCTCTTTCTTTGTGAGTCTTGATAGTGGTTTATCAATCTTGTTTATTTTTTCAAAGAATTGGCTCTTGGATTAATTGATCTTTTAGATTTTTGGGGGGAATTTAGATTGTTGATTTCTGCTGTAAGTTTTATTATTTTTTCCTACTTTTGTTGTCCATTTTCTTAAACTTTGAAGTCAAGTTATTTATGTGAGCCTGTGTTCCTTCCTGATAAACACTTGCAGAGCTATAAATTTTCCCCTTGTAGTTGTGTCTGATGAAGTCTGGAGCTCGTGTCTCAATTCTACTTTGTTACAAGGGATATTTTGATTTCTTCCTTGATTTCCTCTCTAACCCATTGGTTGTTCAACACTAAGCAGTTTAATTTCGAGGTGTTTGATTTGATTCTCCATTCCTGTGTGTGATTAACTTCTCTCTTCAGTGCACCATGATCTGAAAAGATAGGCGTTACAATTTCTATCTTCCTGGTTATATTGAGGCATGTTTTGTGGCCCAGTATATATGGTCTGTCTTGGAAAATGTTCCGTTTGCACTGGAAAAGAATGTGTTTCATTTTGTATGGCATAAAAGGCCCTGCTTTTTATGCCATACAAAATACCTACTTCTATTAGCCCTCTCTCTTCTCTTTCTTCCCTCAGAGCCAGTACTTCCTTGTTGAGTTATAGTCTTGTTGATTTATCAAGAGGAGATAAGTTGGGGTTGAGGTCTCCAACTACTATCGTGTTGCTACCAATGTACTCCTTAAGGTATATTATCAGTTGTTTTAAGTATTTTGCTGGCTTCTCATTGGGTGCATCTATATTTAGGAGTGTGATTTCTTCCTGATGTACATATCCCTTGATTATTAAAAAATGGCCTTTGCTGTCCCTTCTAATCTTTTTCAGCCTGATATCTATGTTTTCAGATATTACTATAGACACTCAGGTATTTTTGAGGGAGTTGTTTGCTTGAAGGATTGTTTTCCATCCTTTGGCTTTGAATCTGTATTTGCTCTGACTATTCAGATATGTTTTTTAGGCATAATAATGTTAGTTTCAGTATTTAAATTCATTTTGCCACTCTGTGTCTCTTAAGTGGTGCATTTAGACAATTGATATTGAAAGAGATTTTTGTCATGTGATTTTGTGCCATCTTTCTGTAGAGATTTGTTGTACTTTAGGGGATTGTTTTGTATTGCAGTAGCCCCTTCAGTCCTTCTTCCTTAAAAGGTTAGTTTTGAATATGAAGTTCCTTAGCTGTTGTTTATCCATGAAATTGTGTACCGTCTCTTCAAGTCTGAGTGAGAATCTAGCCAGATAACGCATTACAATTAATGTTATTATTTCCCTTCCCAGTTTGCTACATGTACTCCTGATTTTCAACCTGAGTCTATCTCCACTTTCTCCCATTTAAGATTTCTGTATATTATTCTGCTTTGAAATTGTTTCCCTATTTTCAATAAGTAATCATTTCATATTATTTAAACAATTGTGGAGTTGCTGTTTGCAAGTGATTTCATCACTCACTCAAATCTGAGTTATACTTCATTGTAGGTTATTTTTGTTCAGTAATTTGAGTATATTTTGCCATTCCCATCATGTTTGTAGAATTTTAATCAAGACTTATGCTATTATTCTAGCGGATGGCTCTTGTATGTGAATTTTTGCTTTTCTTTTGTTGCTTTAAAGACACTATCTCTCTTTGTTTCTTTGTTTTTTGATTATAATGTCTTTTTCTATTTTACCATTTAGATTAGTTTTGCTTGTAATTCTTTAAACTTCCTGGATTACTGCACATGTCTCTTTTTAAAGGTTGGGAAATTTTTCAGCTATTTCTTGTGCTGGAAATTCTTCTTTCCTTATTTTAATATGTTTTTATTATTTTACACTTTCCTTATCTGTAGGATAACATTGGGTTTGTCCTTTCAGCCTTGCCACAGGAAACTTAGTTTACCTTAAAACAATTTCCTTTCTCTATGTACACAGGAAGATGGTTAATATTATGCTTTGTAACTTGGGAGTTGATTGACTCCATTAATATTTACTCCTGGGCATCTGCTTTCTCACTCAGTTGCTTTCTCACTCAAAAGCAGGGTCCCGACAAAGGACTGAATGGATCCAGGGCAAGCTGTGAGCTACCCTGGCATCAAAATGGGCCAGGCCAAAGCACCATAATACTCAACTGTAAGTTGAAAGCATGGTCATAGACAAATGCTGTCATCATCCAAAAGTAACAAAACTAGGACCCTGCTGGAGTTAGGAAGACTAACCTAGCCTGAGGACTGTGGTCTGGAATATATAGTGAATGTCCTCAGGAAGAACCAAACTTTAAGTTTAATATATCTCTTACTGTGCTCATACAGAATGACATTGCTAGAAATATTAGAAGTAGATTTACTACAAGTAATTAAGTGGATTACTAGCTGAGGAAAGAAGAAAACAACACACCCTGGTTGAGATCCCACCCATAAGCAGATCTCCTAGTAATCTGGAGTAATCTTTTTAGATGAGATTTTGTTGATCTCCCGAAGGAGTGGTCTTACCCCTCTTTGTTGATTTGTTAATGTTCAACTCACCTTTGTGTCACCACCCTATGTGATTCCTATATAAACTACGTTTGTAAGAGAAGTAGAGGGAGAAGACACAGAGGGGAATACACAGAAGCAGACAGAGCACAGAGTGAAAGAGAATCAGGGAGTCATCAGAGCCAGAAGCAGGGGAAAGAAAGAGCACAAAGTGAGTGAGAATCAGAGTCAGAGTCAGAGTTGAAGTTAGAGCAAGTGGGGCTCCAGAGACTGAAGCAGAAGGGCTGCAGAGAGAGAGAGAAAGAGATCAGAAGAAGAAAGATTGGAAGAGACCAGAGGAGAAATGACAGAGATAGAGAGAGGTCGGAAGAGACCAGAGGAGAGTCTATAGAGGCAGAGTCAGAGATAGAGAGACAGACAGAAGAGAACACAATGGCACACAGAAGCAGAGCACAAGGAGGAGCCATCCCGATCCAATCCATACACAGCGGCTCAAGAGCACCAAATGTGAGCCCCAAGAGAAAGAACCGCCCAAGAGCCCGCAAACACGCATCACATCACCCCCTTCAGTGCGAGAATTTATAACTTTTTATACTTATCTTTCTGAAATCCACTATTCGTAGGTTGTTCCCTCCCACCCCCCACTCCCTCCCCCTCTCCACCTTGCCTCTGTGGCATGGCATTCACTTTTGTTCTATCTCTCCTTTTGGGTATTGTGGTTTGCAATAGAGGTATTGAGTGGCCATTGTGTTAAGTCTATAGTCTATTTTCAGCAGATGCCAACCTCAGTGGTTCCTCCCAGTACCCTTTATTTGGTGTTCCCTTCTCTGTCCGAGCTGCCTTTTGCTCCGCATGTAAGGACAGCTTTGAAGCTATAGGGAAAACCTCCTGTTCCTTATCTCTATTATTCTTGGGTGATAGTCTCCTATTCTGTTACTTTATAGTCCACAGATGAGTGCAATCTTTCTGTCTGTCCCTCTCTTTCTGACTCATTTCACTTAACATAATACTTTCCATGTTGATCCACATATATGCAAATTTCATGACTTCATCTTTCCTAACAGCTACATAGTATTCCATTGTGTAGATGTACCAGAGTTTATTTAATGAGTCATCTGTTCTTGGGCACTTGGTTTTTTTCCGCATTTTGACTATTGGGATTGCTTTTTTTCATTTGTGATACTATTGGCATTTAGGAGCATAGTCCCTAGTGGTTTAAACAGAGATTTGAAGCTCTCACTTACTAGATAAGCAATACTTTTACTCTGGCTTGTGAAATATTTGATGGTCACAATGTATTCACATCACTTACTAGTGACCTCGAGCTATTCTCACTCTGATGTCAAGCAGGTCTTGGCTTTAGACCAGGTATCACTGTTAATGACCACTGGTACTGATACTGTTTAAAGTCCGTTCAGCCTGGGCTGATGTAAAACAGTGATCACATAAATCGATGCATCATGATTCAATCAGCTGATGTTTGCAGATTCTCCTTTTGTCATTTCTAGGCTGCAATAGTAGATCCAAAGTTCAATGTTCCTGGCACAGAATATTGTGTGATACTGCTATTGTGTGATTAGTCCTGCAACATCAAGTTGGGGATGAGCTTTGCTGCTGCAAGATGACCAAATTCATGCATGTTGCCATGTGCATGTGTATTATGTTTTAACAACTTTGAAAGATAAATAGGGCAGGAGGGCAAGTTCCTACTCCCCTTGTTTATGACTTATTTGATAAGGTCTTATTTGGGGCTGATGTTCGGCCACATTTGGCAATTACTCAGGTATTATTCATGACTCTGTGATAAGGGATCTCTCCTGGAGGAACTCAAGAACATGTATGGTGATTGGGATCCAACCCATGTCAGCTGCAAACAAGGCAAGAACCTTACACATGGTACTACTTCTGTAGCCCCTGAAAAGGCCTCCTGAATTACCTTGTATGCAAGAATTCTGATAATCACTGAATCTCTGATACTGGCTTTGAAATATCTAAACGGCAGCTTCCAGATATTGGGGTTTGTGTGCATCTCTATGTGATTGCTCTTGTTTTTGGATATAAATATCACATTATGGCTCTTTAATGTTGGGACTTTCTTGAATGCTCTTTTTTGTTCCTTGGATTGAGCCACTAATTCTTTTTTAGTGTTTTTAAATATTTTTGAGAACCTACTGGGTTGGGAAAAATAAAGCTCATGTGTCAGATGTGGTGCCTGTAATCTTGTTTTGATTTAGCTAACAGATACCCAGAAGTGAACAGCAGCAGTTGAGTTCTCTGATTTAATTTTTGTCCTAGGGACTGGTGAGCTAAATGGGGTTTGAAATTAAGATTTCTTCATATTCCCAAGAATCAGTGAGTTGGGTATAGCTTGAATATCATGTTCAGCTGCTCTTTCAAAACCTACCAGATATTTGATCCTCACGTTTAGCTGCACTCCTTTGGATCAGCAAGCTTGGTAGGTTTGACTGCTCTCCTAAGTAATGGCATGTGGTCTAGGGTTTGGATACCAATTTTTGCTGTTCGCTTATAAAATCAATGATGTATTAAGGGTTATAGCCAATAGAAGCTATGATTTTGCTACTTTGCAATGGGCCCTTTGTAAAACAGTACCAAGACCTGACTTACCAGTGAATGCCTGAGTAGAGAAAACTGATAAACAATGACTACATGCTGTTTTTATTAAAGTAATACTTAAGACCATCTAGATGTTGACTCTGATATTCAGGAGTTGAGAGAAAGCTATTCTGAACTTGTCCGACAAAGATTCATCCTCAGCACTTCTCATTGACTGCTGAATTCTGGAATAATGAATACAGTTGTCTATAAAGAGTACCTTTACTACAAAAGCAATGGTCCTTTAAGATCTTGGGTATGTTGAGAATTTATATATGCCTTATCCATAACCATAGTGCTTGGATAAAGGTAAAGAAATTCTAAATATCATGAGAGACCACATATATTACAATCCAACATTTCATAAAGATTGTTAATAATGGGTTAATATAGTGACATCGCAAAGAAGGAGATTGGATTTTTATCTAATTATTTATCTAAATAGTCTGTCATATATGATCAAACAGGCTTATTTGGGGAGGTGTCTTGGACTACACTTGGTTGTGCTAAGGACACACAGAATTACACACCTAATTATGTGCTCTGAGATCACTCCTGACAGTGTACAGTGTATCATATGTGCTACTAGAGAAATAATCAGAGTTAACAGAATGCAAAACAAATTCTTTTTACCCTGTGTTATATCTCTTTTCCAAATAGACTGATTTTTTAATTTTCGGAGGCACCATGATTTACAAAGATGTTCACTAGTAGTGTTTCAGACTGACACCAATGTTTCGACACCAATTCCATCACATGTGTCAATGTCCCTCCACCGATGTCCCTAGCTTTCCTCCTTAACAGGAACACTTTAATACTTTAATTTATCTTGTTTTACATTTTATTTTAACCTTATGGTTTACAAATTTGTTATTGATTTGGTTTCATACATTAAAATCCCAGAACCACCTCCTTCCACCATTGTCCTAATACCCACCTCCTCCTTCTCCCATTCTCCCATATGATGTGCTTCCTACTAAAAATCAGTTCTAAGTTTCTGTTTCCTTTGTGATTCTGTTTTACCTATCATGTTTTTCATATCACACATATGAGACAGATCAATTTGTGACCATCCCTCTAATTCAGGCATCAGCAGTGGATGATGGGCTCTGTTTTCATTACAACCCTGGAAACAGATAGTTCCAGTTATTTAAAGATTTGTCATTCTTATTGGTGTAAGGTAGTATCTAATTGTAGTCTTGATTTGGATTTTCCTGATATTAAGTGATGAAGAACACTCTATTATATGCCTACTGGCCATCTGTCTTCTACAGAGAAGTGTCTGTTCATTTCCTTTCCCAATTTTGATAGGATTTGGGGGCTTTTTGTTGCTGTAATTGCAAGTCCTATGTGTATCTTTGAATATTAACCCTTCACTTAGTGTGTTGGGGGCGAGATTCAGTAGGAAGCTTTTTAGTTTCAAATTATGTTAATTTTTCCATGGAGAAATTAATTTAATGCAGTTCTACAGATTTATTATTGCTTTTGTTATCTTTGTGGACATAATAATATCATTGAAAACAGCCCTTTCCCCCACTTCCCGCTGCCGTCTGCGTCTCCCGAGTTTCTGATGTCACTCCCTGCTCGCCCGGTGCACCCCATCTCCCGAACCGGCTTGTAACTGCGCACGTCCATCAGGTACGAGGACCATCCCTCGGCCACGCCCTCCCTTTCCCCCACTTCCCACTGCCGTCTGCGTCTCCCGAGTTTCTGAAGTCACTCCCTGCTCGCCCTGCGCACCCCGTCTCCCGAACCGGCTTGTAACTGCGCACGTCCATCAGGTACGAGGACCATCCCTCGGCCACGCCCTCCCGTCCCCCCCATCAACAGGAAGACACTGGGGGCGTGGCCTGTGTCTTAGTGGGCGTGGTCTAAAAAGTGGGCGTGGCCTCCTCTCAGAGCGGCGGCTGCTAACGCGGCCGCAGTTATTCTTTGCTACCTCAGCTCAATCCGTACTGTGTATTCCTTTGAAAACTCACTTTTGCGATCTCAAACATTTACGCAAAATAGCCATTAGCTTAGGCTAACAGTATAAAAGCTATCAGTGAATAAGGGAAGTTTAGCACAATCGGAGCCCCTTCTTCCCACAAAAAGGAAGAGGAATAAATAACTACAAGGTTCCAACTCTGCACTTCCGTGACAATATGAAGAAGCAGCGAAAATCCCCTCCACGAAGAGAGGGAGAAGAAAAGATACTAGAAACCTCAAAAGAGTCTCCCAACATCTACGACCTCTCAGATAAACAATTCAGAGAGGAAATATGGAGGAGAGTCGACCTACTCCAAGCAACTATGGAACAGACATCCAATAAATTAAGGGAGGAGATGAATGAAGCGCTGGAACGGTCTACCAAGAAAATACAGGAAGAAATGAGAGCAGAAATTTCAAACCTTCGAACGGAAGTCTCACAAATAAAGGAATCGGTAGATGAAATAAAAATCTCACTAGATGCCCTCAACAGCAGAATGACTACAGCCGAAGACAGAATCAGCGAGCTTGAGGATGAGCTGCAGAAAGCTTACAGACAGCAACAAATAATGGCCAAAGACCTCAAAATGGCTATAGAGCGAATCAGAGCCCTGGGGGATGACTTCAAGAGGAACAACATAAGAATCATTGGAGTACCAGAACCACAGGGAAGTAACCCCAATGAAAAAAACATAGTCAAAGACATCATTGCTAAGAAATTCCCAGAGCTGGAGAAGGCAGGCGTCCAGATACAAGAAGTCCGAAGAGTGCCGGCAAAAAGAGACCCAAATAAAAAGACTCCAAGGCATATCATAGTCAGAATGGCGGATGCTGTAGATAGAGACACAATTCTACAAGTAGCAAGGTCAAAGAGGGAAATCACATACAAAGGAGCACCCCTCAGATTTACGGCCGATCTGTCAGAAGAAACCCTCCGAGCCCGAAGACAATGGTGGGACATAGTGAAAAAACTCAACGAAATGAATGCCTCACCAAGAATACTTTATCCAGCTAAACTCTCACTCAAACTCGAAGGAACCATACACTATTTCTCGGATAAACAACAGCTCAGGAACTTCATAGACTCAAAACCAATCTTGAAAGAAGGTCTAAAGGGGCTACTGTAAGACAAGGAGGAGCCCCATAAGAACAACAAATCCCACAGAAAGATGACACAAAACCACATCACAATAATCTCTCTCAATGTCAATGGCCTAAATGCACCTATCAAGAGACACAGAGTGGCTAAATGGATCCGGAAATTAAACCCAACATTCTGTTGCCTGCAAGAAACACACCTGAACAAACAGAGTAAACATAGACTCAAAGTCAAAGGATGGAAAACAATCCTCCAAGCAAACAACCCCCATAAAAAAGCTGGAGTGGCCATCCTGGTATCCGACAACATAGATTTCAGGATGAAAAAGATCAAAAGGGACAGCGAAGGTCATTTTCTGTTTATCAAGGGATATGTACAACAGGAAGAAATCACACTCTTAAACGTATATGCTCCTAACAAACGACCAGCTAAATATTTAAAACGACTCCTAACAGACTTCAAAGAGGACATCACTAACAGCACAATTGTAGTCGGAGACTTCAATACGGCCTTATCGCCTCTAGATAGATCCACAAGAACAAAACTCAACAAGGAAACACTGACTCTGAATGAAGAAATTGAAGAGAGAGGCCTAATAGACCTATACAGGGCCTTACACCCCAAAAAGAAAGAATACACATTCTTTTCCAGTGCACATGGAACATTTTCAAAAATAGACCATGTACTGGGCCCCAGAACATACCTCAATAGAATCGGAAAAATAGAAATTGTATCAACCATCTTTTCAGACCACGATGCGCTGAAGATAGAAGCTAACCACCCACAAATACGGAAAATCAAATCAAACACCTGGAAATTAAACAATTCCATGTTGAACAATGAGTGGGTCAAGAAGGAAATCAAGGAAGAAATCAAAAGATACTTAGAAACAAATGAGAATGAAGACACGAGCTACCAAAACCTATGGGACGGAGCTAAAGCCGTGTTAAGGGGAAAATTTATAGCTCTCCAAGCATTCCTCAGGAAGGAAGAAAGGACCCACATAGATAGCTTGACTTCACGACTCAAGACCCTAGAAAAGGACCAGAAAAAGGACCCCAAACCAGACCGAAGGAAAGAAATAATAAAAATTAGAGCAGAAATTAATGACATCGAAACCAAAAAAACAATCCGAAAGATCAATGAAACAAAGAGTTGGTTCTTTGAGAAAATAAATAAGATTGATAAACCGCTAGCAAGTCTCACAAAGAAAGAAAGAGAGAAAACTCTAATAAATCGAATCAGAAATGAAAAGGGGGACATCATAACAGAAACCAGTGAGATTCAAAAGATCATTAGAGACTACTTTGAAGGTCTTTACGCCACAAAAAAGGAGAACCTAAAAGAAATGGATGGATTCCTTGATTCCTACAATCTCCCAACACTGAAGAAAGAAGACCTGGAATACCTGAATAGACCCATCAATGTTAAGGAAATTGAAACAGTAATCAAAAACCTCCCCACAAACAAAAGCCCAGGCCCAGATGGTTTCACTGGCGAATTCTTCCAAACATTTAAAGAAGACCTGCTGCCTGTTTTCCTAAAACTTTTCCAGGAAATTGAAAAAAACAGGAACTCTCCCAAACAGTTTCTATGAAGCACATATCTCCCTAATACCAAAAGCAAACAAAGACACCACTAAGAAAGAAAATTACAGACCAATTTCCCTGATGAACACCGATGCGAAGATCCTCAACAAAATACTAGCAAATAGGATCCAAAAACTCATCAAAAAGATCATACATCACGACCAAGTGGGATTCATCCCAGGGATGCAAGGATGGTTTAACATTCGGAAATCAATCAACATAATCCAGCATATCAACAAAAGTAAAGATAAAAACCATATGATCATATCAATAGATGCAGAGAAAGCATTTGACAAGATCCAACATCCTTTCATGATGAAAACCCTCGCCAAAATGGGGTTTGGAGGAACTTTCCTCAAGATAGTCGAAGCCATCTATCACAAGCCTACGGCAAGCATTATCCTCAACGGGGAAAAACTAAGGGCCTTTCCTCTGAGATCAGGGACAAGACAAGGATGCCCACTCTCACCACTCCTCTTCAATATAGTACTGGAAGTACTTGCGATAGCTATTAGACAAGAAAAAGAGATTAAGGGCATCCAGATAGGAAGGGAAGAAATCAAACTCTCACTATTTGCAGACGACATGATACTATATCTAGAGAAGCCTAAAACCTCTACTAAGAAACTCTTAGAAACAATAGACTTATACAGTAAAGTTGCAGGCTACAAAATCAATACCCAAAAATCCATGGCCTTCATATATGCAAACAATGAGGCAGAGGAAAGGGACATGAAAAAAGCAATCCCATTCACAATCGTGCCCCAGAAAATCAAGTACCTCGGAATCAGCTTAACCAAGGAAGTAAAAGACCTTTACAAAGAAAACTACATAACGCTACTCAATGAAATCAAAGAGGACATGAGGAAATGGAAACATATACCCTGCTCGTGGATAGGGAGAATCAATGTTGTCAAAATGGCAATACTCCCTAAAGCATTATACAGATTCAATGCGATCCTTATAAATATACCCATGACATTCTTCAAAGAAATGGATCAAGCAATCCTAAAATTCATATGGAATAACAAACGTCCAAGGATAGCTAAAACAATTCTTGGGAAAAAGATGATGGGAGGCATCACCATCCCCAACCTCAAACTTTACTACAAAGCAGTAACAATTAAAACAGCATGGTACTGGAACAAAGGCAGAGCCGTAGACCAATGGAACAGGGTGGAATATCCCTACACACAACCCCAAATGTATGACCATCTAATCTTTGATAAGGGAGCAAGAGATGTGAAGTGGAGCAAGGAAAGCCTCTTTAACAAATGGTGCTGGCACAACTGGACAACCACATGCAAAAAAATGGGTTTAGACCTTGACCTGACACCATGCACAAAAGTCAGATCAAAATGGATTAAAGACCTCAACATTAGACCACAAACCATAAGGTACATTGAAGACAAGGTCGGCGAAACCCTCCACGATATTGAAGATAAAGGTATCTTCAAAGGTGACACGGAACTAAGCAATCTAGTAAAAACAGAGATCAACAAATGGGACTACATTAAACTAAAAAGCTTCTGCACCGCAAGAGATACAGTGACCAGAATACAAAGACTATCCACAGAATGGGAAAGGATATTTACACAATACCCATCAGATAAGGGGTTGATATCAATGGTATATAAAGCACTGGTTGAACTCTACAAGAAGAAAACATCTAACCCCATCAAAAAATGGGGCGAAGAAATGAACAGAAACTTTACCAAGGAAGAAATACGAATAGCCAAAAGGCACATGAAAAAGTGCTCTGCATCACTAATCATCAGAGAGATGCAGATCAAAACAACCATGAGATACCACCTCACACCACAGAGACTAGCACACATCCAAAAGAACAAAAGCAACCGCTGTTGGAGAGGATGTGGGGAGAAAGGGACCCTTCTTCACTGCTGGTGGGAATGCCGACTGGTTCAGCCCTTCTGGAAAACAATTTGGACGACTCTCAAAAAATTAGATATTGAATTCCCATTTGACCCAGCAATACCACTGCTGGGAATATATCCCAGAGAGGCAAAAAAGTACAATAGAAACAACATCTGCACATGTATGTTCATTGCAGCACTGTTTACAATAGCCAGAATCTGGAAAAAACCCGAATGCCCCAAAACGGATGACTGGTTGAGGAAACTTTGGTACATCTATACAATGGAATACTATGCAGCTGTTAGAAAAAAGGAGGTCAAGAATTTTGTAGTTAAGTGGATGGGCATGAAAAGTTTCATGCTGAGTGAAATGAGTCAGAAAGAGAGAGACAGACATAGAAAGATTGCACTCATCTATGGTATATAGAATAACAGAGTGGGAGACTAACACCCAAGAACTGTAGAAATAAGTACCAGGAGCTTGACTCCATGGCTTCGAGGCTGGCCTCACGTTCCGGGGAAAGGGCAACTCAGAGAAGCGATCACTAACTACATTGTAGTCGAAGGCCATGTGGGGGAAGGGAGTTGCGGGCTGAATGAGGGCTAGAGACTGAGCACAGCGGCCACTCAACACCTTTATTGCAAACCACAACAGCTAATTAGAGAGAGAAAACAGAAGGGAATGCCTTGCCACAGTGGCAGGGTGGGGTGGGGGGGAGATGGGATTGGGGAGGGTGGGAGGGACACTGGGTTTACGGGTGGTGGAGAATGGGCACTGGTGAAGGGATGGGTTCCCGAACTTTGTATGAGGGAAGTATAAGTACAAAAGTGTATAAATCTGTAACTGTACCCTCACGGTGATTCTCTAGTTAAAAATAAATAAATTAAAAAAATTAAAATTAAATTAAAAATTAAAAATTTTAATTTATTTAAAAAAATAATAATAAAAATAAAATAAAATATCTTATTATCTTCTAAAAATATCATTGAAAACATCTTTGACGTCCAATTCTTGGAATGTTATACTAATATTCTCCTCAATGTACTTTATAGATATGATTTCATGATATTTGAATCACTTCAAATTGACCTTTAAAAGAACTGTGGTAGAGTGCTGCCAATGCCCCAGCGGAGAAGCTAAGGTCATCATTGAATTTGAAGTAAAGTGGATACAAAGCTGTTTCAGCAATGCAGACAATTTAGTGTGTTGTTGTGGGTGATGGTGCCATTGGTAAAACATGTCTCCTGATATCCTATACAACAAACAAATTTCCATCTGAGTATGTACCAACGGTTTTTGACAACTATGCAGTCACTCTTATGATTGGTGGAGAGCCATATACTCTTGGACTTTTTGATACTGCAGGTCAAGAGGATTATGACAGATTACGGCCACTGAGTTACCCACAAACAGATGTATTTTTAGTCTGCTTTTCAGTGGTCTCTCCGTCCTCATTTGAAAATGTGAAAGAAAAGTGGGTGGCTGAGATCATCACTGTCCAAAGACTCCTTTCTTACTTGTTGGGACCCAAATTGGTCTCAGAGTTGACCCCTCTGCTATTGAAAAACTTGCCAAGAACAAACAGAAGCCTATCACTCCAGAGACTGCTGAAAAGCTGGCACGCGACCCGAAGGCTGTTAAATATGTGGAGTGCTCACAGAAAGGCCTAAAGAATGTATTTGATGAAGCAATATTGGCTGCCCTGGAGCCTCCAGAACTGAAGAAGAGCCGCAGGTGTGTGCTTCTATGCACATCTCTCCAGAGTCCTTTCTGCACAGCTGGTGTCGGCATCATACTAAAAGCAATGTGTAAATCAAACTGAGGATTAAAAATTAAAATTCATTTTTGCAATAATGACAAATGCCCTGCACCTACCCACATGCACTCATGTAAGACAGGCTCATGGAAATGGCCCTCCCTCTCCTGATACTAGTGAATTTTGAGTCATTGTGTATTTGTCAGAAAAGTGATCAGTACTAGTTTCAGTTTTGTTGTTTTAAAATGTTTTTGTTTGTTTCATTTTTTTTTTTAAAGCAAGGCCTGCTGGTGATGACTCTGTAACAGACTAATTCAGATTGTTACAGCTGCTCTGGGGCTCCACTCTGGAGAGTAATCTGGGGCATCTAGTAATTGGTCCCCCCCTTTTTTTCTTTTGTGAAGGGGGGAGTCTGTGTGGGGTCCGTTTTTATTTAGTCCTTTTTGTTTTTATTTTTTTAATTCATTAATATTGGATAGCCCTTAAAGAGAGGAGGATGGATGGATTCCACATTCCACTTCTTATGCCTGGTTTAGAGGACATGCTCCCCGCCTGGTGCTCTTAGGAAGGAGTATAGCAGATGCCTCGTGCAGCAAACATACTCCTTTTTGAAAGTTGCCTTTTCTCTCCACCCTTGAGTAGGTTCAGTTTTTGCTGAAACTCATGAAAGTGGAACCAGATTTGCCCCTCCTCTTTTCTAGGATGCACTATATATATGTAACTTTGACTTTCAAGGAAATATGCTTGCCATTTAATTTGTTTAAAAAGTTTTTTTCCCCTGAAGTTAATTTCTAACTTCTCTAATAAATGAAAAGTATTGCATCTTTTGAAATATACCAAATGGATTGAGTACATAATTAAAAAGCATTTTTCCCTTGTCAGTCATTGTCTTATATGCTTAGCATAGACAAGATGTCTAATAGTACGGTAGTCCTAGAAATAGATGAAGACCTGGTATATAGAGAAAATATGAGGGGTGGTGCTAGAGGAAAGATATCCTTGCAATGATATGCATCCTTTTCCAAGTTAAGAGGATGGAGACCTGCTTCATTAAGAAGATAGGGATGGGGTTGGGAGGGGATAACTGTTAACAACATGGGGACCAGCCAGGGGCATCCCTTTATTTCTGTTGTGCATCTGAGAACCCTAGAGCAGCCAACTGAGGCTCTAGTTTAATTAAAAATACAAAACAAAAAATACAGGGAACAGAGACTTATAAAGACTCTTTATAATAAGTGTTAATAGGGATTTTATCAGCTCATTTTGGTTGCAAAAATTCCAGTTTTTAAAAATGGTTAGATAATTTTTCCCACCTTCCCCAATTATAATTCTTGTAGAATCATTAGTGTTGAACAATGCTTTCTCATGACAATTCTTTGTATCTGCATTCTTTTCAGATGTATTAAACAAAAACCCCTTAAAAATAAAAATAAAAAACTGTGATTTATGTTATCAGCACCATATTTTGCATGTGTTTATCCACTTTTCACAACAGCATTGTTGAAGAACTTATCTGTACTCCACTTCATTTTCTTAGGTCCTTTTGACCATAGAACTTGGGAGTTGTCATTGGTTTCTTTTGGTTTCTTAGGTTTTTTTTTTTGCCTTTTGGGTCACAGCCAGCAATGCACAGGGGTTACTCCTGGCTCATGCACTCAGGGAATTACTTCTGGCGGTGCTGGGGGACCATATGGGATGCTGGGAATCGAACTCAGGTCCATCATGTGCAAGGCAAATGCCCTACCCGCTGTGCTATCACTCCAGCCCGGTTTCTTAGGTTTTTTTGACTTAACAAAATATTGAATTTCCATGAGAAACACAGTTACAAGGCTGTTCATGATCAGGTTTCAGTCATAAAATATTCCAACACCCATCCCTCCAGAAGTGTATATTTCCCACCAACAATGTCAATGTCCTTCTCTGTCACACTCCCCCACACTCCTCCTCCTCAGTCCCCCCCTCCTCCTCTTTCTTCCCCTCCCCCCTCCCTTCCCTTCCTCTCCTCCTCTTCCTCCCTCCTCCTCCTCCTCCTCCTCCTCCTCCTCCCCCTCCTCCTCTTCTTCTTCTTCTTCTTTCTTCTTCTTCTTCTTCTTCTTCTTCTTCTTCTTCTTCTTCTTCTTCTTCTTCTTCTTCTCTTCTTCTTCTTCTTCTTCTTCTTCTTCTTCTTTCTTCTTTTTTCTTCTTTCTTCTTCCTTTCTTCTTTCTTCTTCTTCTTCTTCTTCTTCTTCTTCTTCTTCTTCTTCTTCTTCTTCTTCTTCTTCTTCTTCTTCTTCTTCTTCTTCTTCTTTCTTCTTCTTCTTCTCTTCTTCTTCTTCTTCTTCTTCTTCTTCTTCTCTTCTTCTTTCTTCTCTCTCATTTGGGCATTATGGTTTGCAATACAGATGATGAGAAGTTATCATGTTTGTTCCTTAACTGATTTTCAACATACACTTCTTATTCAGAATAATAATTTACAGATATCTTTGTCATAGTAGTCTATTCTCTGTCCTAAACTGCCTTCTTCTCCAGCACTTGGAGGAAGCTTCCAACTATGGACAAATCCTCCTGGGATTTGTCCATACTGTCCTAGGGTATTAGTTTCATATTATGCTTTTAAATCGCACAAATGAATGTAGTCATTCTATGCCTGTCCTTTTCCTTCTGACTCATTTGACTCTCCATGCCCAACCATTTATATGGGGAATTTCATGACTTCATTTTTCTTAAGATCTACATAGTATTCCATTGTATAGATGTATCATGTCATTATCCAGTCATCTGTTCCCAGGCACTAGGGTTGTTTCCAGATTCTGGATACTGTGAATAGTGCTGTAATAAACATAGAAGTGCAGGTGCTGTTTCTTTTTCTTTTTTTTTCTTTTTGCTTTTTTTTGGGGTAACACCTAACGATGCTCAGGGGTTACTCCTGGCTCTGTGCTCAGGAATTACTTCTGGCGGTGCTTGAGGGGACCATATGCGATGCCGGGGATTGAAGCCAGGTGGACTGCATGCCAGAAAAATGCCCTATCCACTCTACTATAGCTCCTGCCTACAGATGCTTTTTCTGTGGTGTATATGTTGGTCCCAGAATATTCCCAGAAATAGCGCTGCCAAATCATATAGCAGCTCTAGCTTCTTGAGGAATACCCTTATTGTTTTCAAAAAACCTGGACAAATCAGATTCCCATCAACAATGGAGAGTTTTTATCCCCAAAATCCACTACATCACTGGTTGCACATGTTCTTTGTGATGTGTGGCAATATCTGTGGTATGAGATGATATCTCTTTGTTGTTTGATTTGTATCTCCCCGATGATTAGTAATGTGAGCATTTTTCTTGTGTCTTTTGGCCATTTGTAAATCTTCTTTGAGGAAGTGTCTGCTCATTTTTTCTCTCCATTTTTGGATGCAGTTGGGTGTTTTTTTCCTGTGAAGTTCTATCAGTGCCTTATCTATCTTGTATATTAACTGCTTATCAAATAGGTATTGGGTAAATAACTTTTCCCAGTATGTGGACTATCTTTGTATCTTCATAACTGTTTCCTTTGAGGTACAGAAACTTCTTAGTTTGTTGTAGTTCCATTTGTTTATCTTTGCTTCAACAACATAATGGAGGATTCTGTCCAAACTTTCTTCTAACTTACTTAAGTATTGAGGTCTTTAATCCATTTTGATTTGGCTTTTGTTCCTGATGTTAGAAAACAGTCTGATTTCATTTTTTTGGACGTAGCTGCTCAGATTTCCCAGCATAATTTGTTCAAGAGGCTTTTATTGCTTCACTTTAATTTTCTTTCACCTTTATCAAAGATTAGGTGATGAAGTATATGAGATCTGGTGTCAGGTTATTCAATTCATTTCCATTGATCTTCAGGTCTCTCTTTATTCCAATACCATACTTATTTTTCCTTCCTTCCTGCCTTCTTTCCCTTTCTGCCTTCTTCCCTTCCTGACTTCCTGCCATCTTCCCTACCTCCCTTCCTCCCTTTCTCTTCCTTCCTTCCTCCCTCCCTTCCTTCCTTCCTTCCTCCCTCCCTCCTCTCCCCTCTCTCCCTCCCCTACCTCCCTCCCCTCCCTCCCTTCCTTCCTCCCTCTCCCTCCCTCCCCTCCCCTCCCTCCCTCCCCTCCCTCCCTCCCCTCCCTCCTTCCCTCCCTCCCTTCCTTCCTCCCTCCTCCCCTCTCTCCCTCCCCTCCCTCCCTCCCCTCCCTCCCCTCCCTCCCCTCCCTCCCCTCCCTCCCCTCCCTCCCCTCCCTCCCCTCCCTCCCTCCCTTCCTTCCTTCCTTCCTTCCTTCCTTCCTTCCTTCCTTCCTTCCTTCCTTCCTTCCTTCCTCCCTTCCTTCCTTCCTTCCTTCCTCCCTTCCTTCCTTTCTCTCTCTCCCTTTGCTTTCTATCTCTCCCTTTCTCTCTCTCTTTCTTTCTTTCTTTAGTTTTTATTATTATTTTTAAATTTTATTGAATCACCATGAGATAGTTACAAGCTTTCATGTTTGGGTTACAATCACACAATGATCAAGCACATATCCCACCACCAGTGCACATTCCCCACCACAAGTATTCCCGGTATACCCCATTTTCCCACCCCCCTGCCTCCATGGTCAACAATATTCCCTATACTCTCTCTACTTTTGGGCATTATAGTTTGCAACACATACACCGAGAGGTTATCATGTTTGGTCTCTTATCTACTTTCGGTACACATCTCCCATTCCGACTGATTCCTCCAGCCATCCATACAAGTGGAAGCAAACATAAACAAATGTGACTACATTAAACTAAGAAGCTTCTGCACTTCAAAAGTAATAGTGACCAAAATTGAGAAAGAGCCAACAGAATGGGAAAGAATATTTACCCAATACCATCTGATAAGGGATTAATATCCAGGATATACAAGACACTAGTAGAATTGTACAAGAAAAATACCACCAACCCTATCAAAAAATGGGGAGAAAAAATGAACAGAAGTTTACTCAAAAAAGAAATACAAATGGCCAAAATACCACAATTTTTTATACTACTACTTCATAGTACAGTTTGAAGTTGGGGAAGGTGATGCAGTCCATGTTCTTTATCCCAAGGATTGTTTTAGCTATTCATGCGGGGTTATGGATTCAAATATTATATGAATTTCAGGTGTTTTATCTATTTCTTTGAAAAAGTCATGGGTATCCTTATCGGCACAGCATTGAATCTGTATAATGCTTTGGGTTGTATTGCTATTTTGACAATGATAGTCCTCCCATTCCATGAGCAGGGGATGCGTTTCCATTTCTCCTGTATTATTTTATTTGTTGAAGTAATGTTTTGTAGTTTTATTTGTATAGGTTCTTCACCTCTTTCGTTAAACTGATTCTAAAGTATTTGATTTTCTGAGACATTATTGTGAACAGAATTGTTTTTTCTAAACTGTCTCTTCTCTTTCACTATTTGTACTTAGGAAAGCCATGGGCTATTTGGCATTGATTTTGTTATATTCCACTATACTACACAAAGTAATTGTTTTTAGGAGCTTTTTTGAAGATTCTTTGGAATTTTCCATGTTATGTGCAAATAGTGAAAGCTTGTCTTCTTTCTTTCCTATCTGGATGCCCTTTGTATTGTTTCCTTGCTGGGATGCAATGGCAACTACTGCCAGTGTTATAATTAATAGGAGTGGCAAGAGTCACAACTTTGTCTTGTGTCTGATCTTCTAGATAAAGCCTTTATTTTTTACCCATTGAGAACAATGCTTGCTGTAGGCTTGTGGTAGATGGCTTTAACTATATGAAGGAAGTTTTTTCAACTCCCATTTTTTGAGAGTTTTTATCATGAATGGGTGCTGAATCTTGTAAAATGTTTTCTCTACATGTATTGATATGATCATATGGATTTTTTAATTTTTTTTATCATATGGATTTTATCTATTTTTAATATGGAGCATTATGTTGATTGACTTATCATTGTATCACTGTCACTGTAATCCCTTTGCTCATCGATTTGCTCAAGTGGGCACCAGTGACGTATCCATTGTGAGACTTATTGTTACTATTTTGGGCATATTGAATATACCACGGGTAGCTTGCAGGCTCTGCCATGCAGGCGGGATACTCTCGGTAGCTTGCTGGCTCTCCGAGAGGGGTGGAGGAATCGAACCCAGGTCGGCCATGTGCAACACAAACACCTTACCTGCTGTGCTATGGCTCCAGCCCATTGATTGACTTATGAATATTAAACCAACCTTGTATCACTGAGATGAGTCCTACTTGGTTATGGTGCATGATCTTTGACGAGTTGCTTGATTCTATTTGCTAGAATTTTGTTGAGCACCTTTGAATTGTGTTTATCTGGGATATATCAGTCTGTAGTTGTCTTTTATTGTGATGTCTTTGCTGCTTTGGGTATCAGGGTAATATTTGCCTCAGAAAAATGTTTTGGGGAGTGTTTCTATTTCTTCCGTTTCCTGAAATAATTGAAAAATATTGGCTGTAGATTCTTTGAAGAGATTGAAAGAATTCAGTAGCGGATCATTCTGCTCATGGTCTTTTGTTTGGGGGAAGACTTTTGATTACCATTTCAATTTCTTCAATGAAGATTGGTCTCTTCATGTATTCCAGTACAGAATACTGAAATATTCTTGGTTCAGCCTTGGGAGGTTCTAGGAATCCAGAAATATGTTCATTTATTTAAGGTTCTCTTGTTTCCTGTCGTAAAAATTCTCAAAAGTAATCTCTGATGATCCGATGGATTTCTGTGGTTTCTGTTATGATACCATCCTTTACATATCTTATTCAGTTTAATTTGGGTGCTAAGGTACCAGTTTAATTCAGGTACTCATTCTCTGTTGCTTTGTGAGTCTTACAGGTGGTTTATTGAACCTATTTATTTTCTCAAAGAACCAGCTATCGATTTTGTTGCTCTTTCCTATTGTATTTTGGATTTGAGCGCATTTATTTATTCTCTATGTTTTATTATTCTCTTTTTCCTGCCTGGTTTAGGATCCTTTTGTTGGTCATTTTGCAAGATCTTAAACTGTGAGGTTAAGCTATTTATGTGGGCTCTTTCTTCCTTCCTGATGAATGCTTGCAGAACTATAACCTTTGCTTTTAACACTGCTTTTGATATGTCCCACAAATTCTGGTGGATCATGTCCTCATTCTTATTATTTTCTAGGAATATTTTGATTTCCTCTTTGATTTTCTCTCTAACCCACTGGTTGTTCAATAGCAACATGTTTAATTTCTAGGAGTTCTATTTTACTCTCTTTTTCTGTGTGTCAATTACTTCTATTTTCATGTATCATGGCCTGAAAAGATAGTTGATACAATTTTTCCTCTAATATTATCTCAATATTAATATTAATATTTGCAACATCCTCCTGTCCTTCACCAACTACAAGACCAAGATGACTTGCCCTCAGATGTTCTAATGGATCTATTACATCTTCCAGAAGGGCAAGGAGAAGGTTATCAATGACTTCTACTCAGATCTCTTCGATAGCCATGTCCACCTGCCCACATACCAAATTCCGCAGAATGGATGTGTCATTCCCAATGTTCTCCCTTCCGAAAGTGTCCTCGGTATTATTTTAAGGTTGGGGTTGTATTGATTCTTGTGTTCATCATTATTTTTGTGAATTTGGAGAGTATGTTGATTGGAATAGGCGAATGGACTACTGGCCTAATGTGATTGGGGTAGCCAGGCTGCCCTTGTGAGAGTTCAGTATTTGAGGCCAGGATATGAGTCCAATGCAATATGGAAGGGAAGGTACAGTTGCTGCCTGGGAAGCCACGGCCCCTGCTGCTTCTCAATTTGGGGTGGGGCACGTGTTGATGTAGATCCTGAGGTCAGAGTTTGAGTCCCATTGCCAGTTTCTGCACTTCTATAAATGCAGATGTCCCCTCTCACTTATCCCTTACCTGACCCCCTATTGCTGCAAAGGGCCTCTCTGTTTGCTGTTGCTTCATGCTGTGCCTTTTCTTAGTTTCTTATTTCTTATAATATCTTTGACTGTTTGGGGTATTTTATTGTTCTATGCAATCTTTATTAGTGATCATTCTAAATTATTGAAAATAAGATCAGAATTTGCATGGCAATTATATGGAATAGGTATAATAATTTAGGTTGCATAAACTATTTTGACAATATTGATTCTTTTAATCCATGAATGTGTAATATTTGACTATTTCCTGAGGGTTTTTTTCAATGTGTTTCACAAGTGACACAGTTTTTATGATTTATGTCTTTCAGATCTTTTGTTAAGTTGATTCCTAGTTACTTGATGTATTTGGAGATCGTTTTGTATGAAAATCTCTATTTTATCTCTAATTAATTATTTGCTTATAGAGATGTGAGATTTTTTTGTTGTTGTTGTTGTTTTTGGGTCACACGGCGATGTGCAGGGGTTAACCCTGGCTTATGCACTCAGGAATTAGTCCTGGCGGTGCTCTGGAGACCATACGGGATGCAGGGAATCGAACCCAGGTCAACCACATGCAAGGCAAACGCCCTACCCGCTGTGCTATCCCTCCAGCCCCCGAAATGTGAGATTTTTTGTACTGAATTGTTATGCCCAAACAACCTAGTTTTTCATGGTAGGAATCATTCTGTTCTCAAAAGGACCAAGATCTAAAGAGTTTTCCAGCTTAGTGCTTCTAGAAGAGCTTTTTCAAATATAGATTTTGTGCCTGGTTTGCTCTAGTAAGTTGAAACCCTGCTAGAGTATTGAGATTTGCATCTAGTAAAGTTGGAACTGCAGAACCAAAATGTGGGACACCTGCTCTACAATGGCAGCTTCAAAAGCTGAAACATTGCCACTCAGTTTTTGTGTAGCCCTAAGTGAGGGATAAATTCCTAGGGCAGAGCTTTAGCTACTCCAGTCACTTTTTCCATTCTGGTCAGAAATAATTTCACCTATCCTGTGAATGTGCGAATAAAGACCTATCTATAATTAAATACCCCACATTTAGAGATAAAATTATTCTGCCAGTCTTCTTCAGGAAAATTTCTTTGCCTCTGAAAAAGTTGAACCTGTGCTGTGTCTGTTTGTGGGAGGGGTGCTCCCAGGGGGTTATTTTGAGCACAGAATTCACAACTGCTACTGATTTGTTTAATTTGTTTTAAACAGATTATTTCCAGTAAGAAGTTCCTTGCAAATTATGTTCATTTGTTTCTTCTTAGTAATTATGCAAGCCCTTAATGACTTTTCCATTGTACAGCCCTAGACTCTTGCTAAGTATAAAATTTTATTTCGATCCCATAGCCACCCCTATGGTTTACTCTTACTCCAAATCCCTAAATAATTTCTCAGCTGTATATGAAAACCATATTGGAAGATACTGAGAAGACATGCGTTTACACTAAGTAGTAAGGTTTTTGCAGATTAAGCAGTGGGCATATGGTCACAGGGTTTTTTTTGTCGTTGTTGTTTTGCTACCTGGTCTGAAAATAATTTCCAGAGATATCTTGATATCCTCTTCTGTTTGACTTTTGCAGTGTATGACTGTTACTTCCTAAGGGAGGTGGACAGCCTTAAGAAGGTATAATACTTGAGAACCTTGTTTTGTGGGACTGCACTTAGCCGTAAGGAAGCCTATTTTCCTTCCAGTTAGCAACATGATTCTGTAGAACAAGGAAGGCATATTTAGAATTTATATAGATGTTAGTTATTTCTCCCCTATAAGTTCTAGGCTCATATGAGTTCTACTTAATTCACTAATTAAGTGCTAGTTCCCAGAGACAAAGGGTTGTTCTCAAGCATATCATGGCCAGTTACAGCCTCATATCTTGCCCTTCCACTTCTCTGATATAAAATACCATTTGTGAAAGACTACAAATATGGGTTGCTGAATGGAATATTACATCAAATCTTGTCAAATAGCATAGGTCGAACCTATTACTTCTATGCAGGCATAGCTTTCTATTTCCTCAGGGTGTTATTTCAAGGACTGAGGAACAGGGAGCATAGTATCGAGATTTAAGGTGGCACAGACTTCAAGACGGAAAACTGTTGGATACCCTGCTGGCACGGCTTCTGTGCCATTTGGGTTATGCCACCCTGTGGATTCTAAGAAGAAACATCTGGGGGTTTCTCCTTCGATGAGAGATCTTTGGAGACATTCCTCCAGAAATCTCAAAGGGTAGTACCAAAAGGGGTACTGTCTCCCCATAATTTGTAATTTGCTGTGGTTAATCTTTTCTCCTTTAATAAGAGCAGTTTGCTGCCGCCGAGATGTGATCCCGGGGGCTGCACGTGTGTGTGGCCTCTCCGCAGCTGCACGAGCGTGAATCCAGACCCAGCTAAACTACTTTCGGCATGGGCAGCTCCTCACAGAATGTCTCCAGCCTGAGAACTAAGCCGCGGTCCCATGCCCGCCCAGGAGGGGAAAGGTATTTCTCTCTCTCGCCTCTTCCTTTCCGGAGATGAAGGGCGTGGTGACCGCCATATTATGACAACCACAGATGGGGTTTACAAGCTTGCAATGATCCAATATCTGGAAGAAATCTCCCTGGACTTAGTTGCTAAAGTACAGAAATCCAAAACCGACCTCATATCTCTTCACAACAGGTCTGACTCTAGTGGGGTACTCCTAACAATAATAGTGAGGTTTGTGTTGAAATATTGAATGTAACCAAAGTAAACAGAAAGTAAAGTGAAACTTAACAGTTACAAGGCGGGGGGGGTGCAGGGGGGGCGGGATGGGAGGCGTACTGTGTGGGTTTTTTTTTTTGGTGGTGGGATATGGGCACTGGTGAAGGGATGGTTGTTTCAGCGTTGTATAACTGAGACTTAAGCCTGAAAGCATTGTAATTTTCCACATGGTGATTCAATAAAATAAAATTTCAAAAAAAAAGAATAAGAGCAGTTTGATTTGTCTCAGGTCTGTTCCTCTTCTTTGCTAAGAGATAACATTAATTGAATTAACTGCCACCCATTTTGTTACACTCACTGCAGTGTTTCGATGAATTCTTATTACAATTATTACAAATTCTTACAATATTTACAAGTCCCTGTGCTTGTGTTAAATTTTTCCTTTGTACTACATTTTCCCTGAATTGTTTCCCATCCTATCACTGTCCCCACTCTCTAGCGTTTCCTCTTTTCTCTATTAAGTCTGTTTAATTTTGAAAAAAGTTTGTTGATTATTGTCTGGCCTTCTTTCTGCAATCCATTTCTCCTCTATCAGCCAAGGTATCTGTTTTTCAGCCCTGACACCACGGGACCCAGTCACTGAGGGACAGTGACAAACAGAAAATGGTGTGAAAATTTCTTAAAGAAAGCAAGAACATAACTCCCATATGACCCAGCAATTCTTCTTCTAGTTTTCTGCCCCCCAAACATAAACCACTAATTCAAAAAGATATATGCACACCTATGTTCATCGCAGAACTCAATGCATAGCAGGATAAAGAAACAAAACAAAGGTTCAATGACATCTGAATAGATAAATAACTCAATTATACGTGAGTAAATATATGTAGTAGAATATTGCATATTCTGTATGAAAGAAAATTATGCAGTTTTTGAACTGTGCAGTTTGGGAAAATTATGGAGCTGGAGGATATCATGTTAAGCAAAACAAGTCATGGAGAAAATAGAATGATCTTACTCATCTCTGGAACAAAACAAGGAAACATATAATATCCTATTTGACAACTCCTTGGACTTAGAGTACAAATTTATTAACAAAGAGTGGGGATGGATGGTGGAGAAAGAAGATGAAATAAGGTGAAATAAGGACAGTGTTAGAGAGTCACAGGCACTTTCATGATAGTAGTATGCAGTAACTTATCACTTAAATACTATATACTCAAATGCTAACCATGTTATATAAGCTAAAATAAAATTTTAAAATTAAAATTTAAAAAATTGGTATTCCATGAGAAGGGCATGGTAAGGAAATGACTATCAGTCAACCAAAGTGTGCCCTTTGAATCCAGGATAGGTGCACCTAATCAAGGGGGTAAACTGTAGTAATTATTTCTAGGGTCATTTTAGATACCTCAGTTGTCAATAATACTTCCAGCTACAACTGCTCTCAAGCAGCTGGCTAGCCCATAGATACTGAATCCAAATTTTTGGTAACCTCCCTCAGAGGTTTCTCTGGCCCCAGTATTTTGGTCAGAACTCTTAATTCCACCCTTTGATTTTCAAGTACAAAGAGATCAAAAGGTTGAGAGGATTCTGGCAAGGGCAGATATTACATAGGCCCATTCAAATGCACGGCTCCTAAGAGAACCTGTTTATGCTTACAGAAGATCTACTAATGCAGTTCATCCCACACTAAAGTACTGCTGCCCTTCAAGAGGGCATGTGAAGTCTCTGTAGCTAACAATCTGCAGCTTATTAATCCTAAAATTGTTCTGAGTTGCTTATGTGGCATGGCGGTGCTAATAATGATAGAATTGTTTGTACTTGTTCCAGAGAATGTTCTCGGGCTGGAATGGGCATGGGGTGAGGTGAGTAGAATAAGAATTTTATTGGGATTTTTCCTTGGAGACCTAGAGATCAGAGTATTTAGTGTATTTTCTGTATTCTTTTCTGACTCCTCTAGGAAGGGGGAAAAATTAACAGGTTATCTACTCAGTGAAGGCTGTGCCCTCCTGGTAACAAAAACTTTTGAAAGCCCATGCACAGGCAGTCTCTAAAGCCCAGAAGTAAGACAATCTAATTTAGGCGCTGAGTATAGACTTCATTCTGCCTCACATTCAAAAGCAAAATTATACTGAGGCATATAGAAGTGGGGAGTCTCCCTCACTATGAGTTCTTGGTGGTGATTGGGATCCCTAGCAATGATTTCTTGGAATACAATAAAACTAGACAGGATTCGAAGAAGTTACTCTGTCACTAGGCTTAAAACAGCTAAAAGCATTATTTCCAGACCTACTGTGTGGACACAGGAAATGAGGCCTGATTAGACTTTAACTGGCATGAGCACAAGCACAGAAAGACTGGGCCCCCCTGCTCTGGAGATAAGCTGGATCAGGAACAAGGGTTATGATAAAAGCATGAAGGTAGACCCCAAGGCTGCATGCTATGGCAAAGGACTTTCTATAGGTAGAAGCTCCCCATGAGAACAGCTCGGGAGAAAACTGAATTGACCAAGGCAAGTAATTTCCCTCTAGCATAATTTCTGGGGAGTACCCTACATCTCTAACTGAGGTATGTACTCTCAACTCTCTTGCTCTCCTTCCTCAAAATCTTAGGTAAAGCTGTTTAACTTTACTATTTATCTCTTCCTGAATTGCCTTTCTGTGATGACAAGGTGACAAACCTGAAAAGCTTGGGTAAGATCTAGGAATAAATTTCCTTTCCTGCAAGGAGGAATTCTTCACTCTAGCCTGGGTCCATGCCTCCCCAAGAAATCAGGTGTCAGGGTTCATTCCCAATGTGATTAGAACAGGGGCAGTTAACAGCTTCCATCTTGGGGCTGTTGAGACTTGACTTGAGGTCTGTATAATGCAGGTACTTATCACAGATTTTCATCAGTCCTAGATTTCCTCAGTCACTTCTAGGGTGACTCAGATGTGTAGAGAAGGAAGTGGTAAATTCCTCTGCTCTCCACACTTCACATAATTCACCTAAAAGAATACTTAGACACAGAGCTGGAGGAGTGCAAGGGAGGTTTTCTTTAAGACATGAGGCTTTTGGCATTACATGGCTAAGAAAAGCATAGGGGTTTGGCATGATGAGATGTATTAGCATAAATTCTAAATTTGCTACAAAGAAGTCTTTTGGGAGGAAATAATTAAGCACCAAAACATATTTATTATTTCTAAATAAACCTGTTCTCCTAGCACGGCATTGGATAAAACAGTCCAATCTAACTGTCAAATGCATCTGTGCTTATATCAAACCCCATATTTTGCTGCTTTTCTGTTTCTAGGATTACCTTTTTGTAATTTATTCTTAGGTAATCTGCATATCTAAGAGAAATAAATAAGAAAAAGTAAAAGCTGTTAGAATGTCAAGCTGCTAAGAATTATGAGTTTGCCAGAGACCTGTATATGAAATCGAATTTAAATATAGCTATGATTAGTACAAACTCCAGTTATCAAATACAATTAAATCTCCACTGATATATCTGCATTTTTTCAACATAAGATGATAATAAAATTCTAATTTTCAAAGCAGTTACAGTCTTGAACTTACTTTTTGTGTTTTTCTTTAGTGGCCACACACATCCAAAGATGCTCAAGGCTTATTCCTGATTCTGCACTCAGAAATGACTTCTGGAGAGCTTGTAGGACCATATGTGGTGTTATACATTGAACCCAGGTCAGTTGGGTTCTAGGCAGGTGCCCTAAATTGTGTACTATCTCTCTGGTCCCTCATTCTGACATATATTTTCCAATGTGATTTACCTTTACAATTCAAAGATCCCTCTTTGGGGAAGGGTAAATTATAGATTTTGTCACATGTTGCACACAAATCTTGTACGAGTCATGGATTTTGACCACTAGTGGATTTGTACCAGCCAGAATATGCACATTACAAAGAGTTTCAGGACTTCAAAAGGCCTTGCTTGTGTAATCTCTTTATAGGGATTTCAAGTCTTCCTGTACTTATGATTTCAAAGGTATTATCTTTCATGAAGGAAATTAATAGGGTATTTTTTGGTTTGGTTTGGGGCTACAAACAGCAATGCTCAGGGCTTACTCCTGACTCTGTGTTCAGGGATCACTTTTTGTGGGCTTGGGGGACCATGTAGGGGTGCTACGGATCTAACCCCAGTCTTCTACCTGTGAAGCAAATGCCTTACCTATTCTACTCTCTTCCTGACCCCACTTTCACTCAGACTTATTTCCAGGTGCTCTGAAGCCCAAACTGATTACAACAGGTATTAAAGGAAAGAGACCATAAAACTCAACTTAGAAAAGTATACTAACATTCAAAAATAAATCTGGAAAGAAATCAACTAGACACAAAAATTTCTTGGACACCAGTTCACTACTGAACCCTCTAAGGCAATCTTGGTGGAGGAAGGCCAGATCCTGCACTAACAAAATCCCTGCAGTCACTCCTATACTCACAAAGCTGCTGCCATGCCTTTAGCCAGACTCTACTGCCTCAGTACTGAGCTCCACATAGAACCTAGTCTTGTTCCAGTGACACAGAAATAAATATCAAAAGAGATTTTATTTTGTTTTATTTTTTGCCACTGTCAACAAATTTTACTAGAGATTCTCCACAAATCTGTAAGGCATGCAGTGACAATTCTTAGAACAAGCAATCAAGGTTATTTCAGCAAGTGGCTGTCTCACAAACATCTCCAGCCAGGACGCCTTTGAAGGTTGTAGGATGTTGATCAAAGCAAAATTTTTTGTGAGGCTTCAGAGACAATTTCATCAGGACATTAAAATAAAACATGGGAATTGACATCAACTTAACTTTACACCCTGATGTGCTTTGTTTTATTGGCACAAAGCCTCTAGTATTTTGCATGCATAAGTATTTAAAAGATAGTGCATTGCTATTACCATAGGGAAAAAACAGCATAATATCTTAGTGCAACCTGTTACACGAATGCCTAGGGGAAAAAAACGCCACTTACTAGAATTAACTTCTCTCTTAGACCAAAGAAAAATTTACGATCACCTTGATGGCTGCCTTTGAAATTCTCTCTTTCTCCAAGGAAGGGATTTAGGAGAGGTTATACAGTAGTACCATATTGTACATTCTGCTCTGGGTCAGATTTGCACACAGGAACAATCCTGAGACACCAAATTGTATACTTTTATCATACCTCCAGGAGAAAAACAAAACAAAACAAAACTGGTAGGCATCAGCAAAGCAGAAAGATATTGATTTTTTTAAAAAAATGTATTTGTGAATCACCGTGAGGTACAGTTACAAACTTAGGAACTTTCATGTTTGCATTTTGTTTACATAGCTCCACCACTGCCCATTCTTCTCCACCAATTTTCCCAGTATCTCTCCCACCCTCCCACCCCATACCCCCACCCCATGCCACGTCTGTGGCAGGGCATTCCCTTTTGTTGTATCTTTCCTTTTGGGTGTTGTGGTTTGCAATAGAGTCACTGAGTGGCATCGTGTTTGGTCTATAGTCTATTTTAAGCTCACATCTCCTATCCCGTGTGGGTCCTCAAACCACACTTTACCTGGTTTTCCGTTCTCTAGCTGAGCTGCCCCTTACTCCAGCATGTGAGGCCAGATTCTAAGCCTTGGAGTCAACCTCCTGGTACTTATCTTTACTATTCTTGGGTGTTAGTCTCCTATTCTGCTAATTTATATTCCACAGATAAGTGCAAACTTTTTATGTCTGTCTCTCTCTTTCTGACACATTTCACTTAGCATGATACTGTCTATGTTGATCCATTTATATGCAAAGGTCATGACTTCATCTTTTCTAACAGCAGCATAGTATTCCATTGTGTAGATGTACCAAAGTTTCTTCTTTTTAAAAATTTTTAAATTTTATTGAATCACCATGAGATAGTTACAAGCTTTCATGTTTGGGTTACAATCTCACAATGATCAAAAACCCATTCCTCCACCAGTGCACATTCCCCACCACCAATATCCCGGATATACCGCCCTTTCCCACCCTACCCCTGCCTCTATGGCAGATAATATTCCCCACATTCTCTCTCTACTTTTGGGCATTATGGCTTGCAACAAAGATACTGAGAGGTCATCACGTTTGGTCCATTATCTAATTTCTGCATGCATCTCCCATCCCAACTGGTTCCTCCAGCCATCATTTTCTTAGTGATCCCTTCTCTATTCCATCTGCCTTCTCCCCTCTGCTCATGAAGCAGTCTTCTAGCTATGGGGCAATCCTCCTGGCCCTTGTATCTACTGTCCTTGGGTGTCAGCCTCATCATGTGATGTTATTCTACACTCCACAAATGAGTGCAGTCCTTTTATGTATGTCCCTCTCTTTCTGACTCATTTCACTTAGCATGATCCTCTCCGTGTCTATCCATTTATAAGCAAATTTCATGACTTCATCTCTCCTAACAGCTGCATAGTATTCCATTGTGTAGATGTCCCAAAGTTTCTTCAACTAGTCATCTGTTCTAGGGCACTTGGGTTGTTTCCAGATTTTGGCTATTGTGAACAGTGCTGCAATGAGTATATAGGTACAGATGTCCTTTCTACTGTGCTTTTTTGCATCCTCGGGATACATTACCAGAAGTTGTATTGAGGGGTCATATGGAAGCTCAATTTCTAGTTTTTGAAGGACTGTCCATATTGTTTTCCAGAAAGGCTGCACCAGTCGGCATTCCCACCAACAGTGAAGGAGTGTCCCTTTTTCCCCACATCCATGCCATCACTGGTTGCTTTTGTTCTTTTGAATGTGTGCCAGTCTCTGTAATTTGAGATGATATCTCATTGTTGTTTTGATTTGCATCTCCCTGATGACTAGCGATGTGGAGCATTTTTTCATTTGCCTTTTGGTCATTTGTATTTCTTTTTTGAGGAAACTACTGTTCATTTCTTCTCCCCATTTTTTGATGGGGTTGGAGGTTTTTTCTTACACAATTCTATTAGTGTCTTGTATATCCTTGATATTAATCCCTGTCAGATGGGTATTGGGTAAATATTCTCTACCATTCTGTGGGCTTTTTTTTTTGTATTTTAGTCACTGTTTCTTTTGAAGTGCAGAAGCTTCTTAGTTTGATGTAGTTCTCATTTGTTTATGTTTGCTTCCACTTGCATGGTCTGTGACCTTTCTTCCTTAAAGATGCTTTTAGCTTCAATGTCATGGAGAGTTCTGCCTACATTTTCTTCTATGAGCCTTATAGATTCATGTCTGATATTGAGGTTTTTAATCTACTTTGATCTGACTTTTGTGCCTGGCATTAGACAGAGGTCAGAGTTCATATTTTGCAGGTAGCTATCCAGTTTTCCCAGCACCACTTGTTGAAGAGGCTTCCCTTGTTACACTTTGCATTTCTTGCTCCTTTGTCAAAGATTAAGTGGCCATATATTTGTGGGTCTGTGACAGGATATTCAACTCTGTTCCATTGATGTACCAAAGTTTCTTTAACCAGTCATCTGTTCTTGGGCACTTGGGTTTTTTCCAGATTCTGGCTAGTGTAAACAGTGCTGCAATGAACATTTGAGTGCAGATGTTATTTCGACTATACTTTTTTGCCTTTCCAGGAAATATTCCCAGGAGTGGTATCGCTGGGTCAAATGGCAGCTCAATTTCTAATTTTTTGAGAATAGACCATACTGTTTTCCAAAAGTACTGATCCAGTTGGCATTCCCACCAGCAGTGTAAGAGGGTCCCTTTCTCCCCACATCCCTGCCAACAGTGTTCCAGTCTCTGTGGTGTGAGGTGGTATCTCATGTTTATTTTGATCTGCATCTCTCTGATGATTAGTGATGAAGAGCATTTTTTCATGTGCCTTCAAAAGAGATTTTAAAAATAAAGAAAAGCACATAGTCATTGTAGTTTCTACAATATTCAAGATGTCTTATCTCAAGAGGGAAGTGGGACACTTGTGTTACAAGAATACCATGAGAAAATTAAAAGTTCTACTAGGGACAAAAATGTAGAGGGGTGAAGTATAGGACTATGAAAATTAACATTACTACTATTATTTCACAAAATTTTGAGGAGAGAGGGCCTGAACAGGATTTTCAGGCAGAGAGTCCAGTATCCAGTAGCAAATCAACAGTCTCGCCACCTACTATTAGCACAATCACCTTGAGCTTACTAGTGATGGTGACAGCATCATTGCTGGGAGTTCTTATGGGTCAAAGTCCTCTTAATTCCATAACATTTGAGGATTTC